>NW_026944086.1:0-38058 GCF_033296635.1 Dichotomopilus funicola | reverse complement strand
AAAAAAAAAAAATGAACTCCCGTTAACCCCCTCCCACACAGATCGACTACCGCGCCTTCCTCAACAAACTCTGGCCCTCCATGCCAGCCGCCGACTTCCTCGCCATGGCGTCGGACCCCCATGTGCTGGGAAACCCGCGTCTGTGCACGCAGCACCTTGTGGGTGGTGCCAGCCGGTGGGAGAAGACCAGTGACACCGAGATCACGGGGTACCACCAGATGCGGGTGGCTCACCAGCGGTATGCTGACGATGCGCACACGGAGGTGGCGGTTAAGGGTCATGCGCATGGGAAGGGGACGGTGTGGTATCGGAAGGTGGATGGTGAGGGGTGGAAGTTTGCGGGGATTCAGCCGGATATTCGGTGGGGGGAGTATGATCATGATAAGGTGTTTGAGCATGGGGAGGAGAAGTTTGGGGAGAAGGAAGGCGAAGGGAAAGCAGAAGAGGAAGGACAGACTGATGGAGAGTAAACGCGGGTGTATGGTACCTAGTTACTGCCTGGGTGCTACTGCCCAAACGCACCCCTTGATCAGTATTGAGTAACCCTACGTTGTTCCTGAAAGTAGTCCTGCCGAAAAAGCCGAAAAGAAGAGACGTTCCTCCGGAATTATCTGATCCTGATTCGTATTTGTAACAACAATGAAGACGACTTTAACCCTCGACACGGTGGAAACACAGTAGAATCGGTCTTGAGATATTGGCTAAGCGCCCAAGCTCCAAGTGTCAGAAAGAGCTCCGAGAAAGAATCTCCCCCCGCTTGACTTTCCACAAATCCTTCGCTTCCCACGTGTCGTATCCCTACCATAAGCGAACACGGGTCTACTCGCTAGGCGGAGATAAGCCCTTGAGGCACTGGTGTTTTGCTTGTGCTGAAAGGGGTAAGGTGGTCGGTCCTCTGTCAGCATCCGTCTCCGGGTTTCCTTTTCCCAGCTCCGACGACCTCGCGTGCTCATTTCCTTCCCCCACACTACGGAGGCCGTGTGTGCGTTTCCCCAAGCTCCGGATAACCCCCCCCTGAGGTAGGTATTGAGGTAGCCGCGGTATCTCGGGCACCGGCATCCACGGCAAAACAAAGAAAAAAAAAACACAAGGTGCGGTGTCCGGCGTATGCAGCGGCGTAATTTCGCTTCGGAATTTCCATGTTTCCAGACTCCCATACCAGATGCCTGGCCTGGCCTGACCTTTCCCCTCAAGCCCGAAGAAACTGGAAACGAAGTCATTCTTTTTTGTTCCCCTTATTTTATCCCCTATCCTTTTTCTTCCTCGTGGAAGTATCAAGTAGGGAGTGGGAGCCGAAGAAACGAGCATTCTTTAGACCTTTTTAACTTGCTCTTTGTCTTGTACTTTACCTTCCTCCCTGTATTACCTGTATTCCTCCCTTTCTTCCTTCCTACCACAGGATTCACACCAACGCTACGATTCAACTCGTCGTTTTCGTCCACCCTGAAGTACGCCAGTTACCTAGGTGGGAATTGTTCCCTAGGTCCAATCCACAATGACCATCAACGCCGGGATGGGTGCCAACGCCGGGACAAATGCCAACACGAACATAAGCATGACGGAAAAGGAAACGAAAACAACAATGAAAATCCTCTTCCTCAGCAACGAATTCCCGCACGACGACCTGGCCACACTCTGCCGGGCCCTCCGCCGACACAGCCAGGACCGGCGGTATCCCGTGCTGGCCCGCTTTCTCGAGGAAGCTACGCGGGCGGTGCGGCAGGAGGTGCGGCAACTATCGGCTTCGCTGCGAGCCCTGGTGCCGGCGTTCGAGTCCGTGTTGGACCTGGCTGGGGCCGAGTTTGCGGCGTTACGAAAGGGCCGGCTGTGTGGGAGTGTTGAGGGCGTGTTGCTTTGTGTGGTTGAGTTGGGGGCGGTTATTGGGTGCGTATACGTCGTGCTTACGTGCTTACTTGCTACTGCCTTCCCTGGTATTTTGTTTTGAGAGTAAAACATAATAGCTAACGTCGTCTCGTCAAAAAATAGCCACTATGAAAATACACCAGCCGCCTTCGCCCGCGACCTCGACCCATCGACAACATACCTTGCGGGCCTGGGCATCGGGCTCCTGGCCACATCCGCCCTCTCGTTAGCCCCAACCGTGGCCGACCTCGCCATCACAGGCGCCCAAGTGGTCCGCCTCGCCTTCCGCCTGGGCATCGAAGTCGACTCGGTCTCGCACAGTCTCCACGCCCGCGACCCGACCGACAGCAGCACACCAGACAGCTGGGCCTATGTTCTTCCAGACGTGACCGCGGCCGAGGTACAGAGAGAACTGGACGCGGTGCAGGTGCAGGGTACTACTACCAGCCAGGACTCCCAGGAGGAAACGACCACACCCACAGCAGTGACAGCCACAACCCCCCAGGTCAGCAAAATCTTCATCAGCGCGCTCAGCCCTTCGTCAGTGACCATCAGCGGCCCCCCCACGCGCCTCCAGGCGCTGCTGCGCACGTCGGCCTTCTTCCGCGACCGCAAATCGGTAGCGCTGCCGGTGTACGGCGGGCTGTGCCACGCCAGACACATCTACACGCACGACAACGTGCGGCGAGTCGTGCGCACTCCCTCGCTGGCGGTGCTGGAGAAGAAGGGCGAGCAGTTTGTGCCGCGGATTCCGATTTATGCGCCTAGTACTGGGACGCCCTTCGCAGCCTCGGTGGGGGCGTCGGCCTCGGGGGGCTCGGCGGGGGAGTTGTTGGAGATGATTGTGGGGGAGATTATGATGGAGAAGATTGAGTGGGATAGAGTGGTTCAGGGGCTGGTGCAGCGTGTACAGGACGCTCATTCGGACGCAGGTGGTTGTGAGGTGCGGGTGTGTCGGATGTCGCTCCCCGTGCGTGATTTGACGGCCGCTCTGACGGGTGAGCTGGAGGTGTCGACGGAGGAACTCGTGCCCTGGATTCACAAGGTTGAGGAGGAGGAGAAGGAGGAGGAGGAGGAGGAGGAAGGGTCCGAAGGGAACGGGATCGAGGAAGAGGAGGAGAACGGCCCACGCACCCCCCTCCAGTCCAAAATCGCCATCGTCGGCATGGCCTGCCGCATGCCCAGCGGCGCAACCGACCCGGGCAAGTTCTGGGATCTCCTCGCATCCGGCCTCGACGTGCACCGCACAATCCCCCCTGACCGCTTCGACGTGGCCACGCACCACGACCCGGCAGGCAAACGCGTCAACGCGAGCCACACCGCCTACGGCTGCTTCATCGACCAGCCGGGTTTATTTGATGCCGCCTTCTTCCACATGTCGCCGCGCGAGGCCCAGCAGACGGATCCCATGCAGCGGCTGGCGCTGGTGACGGCGTACGAGGCGCTAGAGCAGGCCGGCGTGGTGGCCGGGCGGACGGCGGCTACGGACAGGGGGCGGATTGGCACGTTTTATGGCCAGGCCAGCGATGACTATCGCGAGGTTAATACGGCGCAGGAGATCAGCACGTATTTTATCCCGGGCGGGTGTCGCGCGTTTGGGCCGGGACGGATTAATTACTTTTTCAAGTTTTCTGGGCCGAGTTATAGCGTCGATACGGCGTGCTCGTCGAGCTTGGCGACTATTCAGGTGAGTCGGTGTGTGGGTGGCTGTGGTGTTTCGTTTTCTTTTCTGTTGTACAACCCTATCCCTAACCCTACCTACCTTACCCAAGTTTTGACATAAATACCTGGGTACCAAATCACTAACATGTTTACTTTCCTCGGCCTTTTAGGCTGCCTGTACGGCGCTCTGGAACGGCGACGTCGACACGGTGCTGGCCGGGGGCATGAATGTGCTGACCAACTCGGACGCCTTCGCGGGGCTCAGCCATGGGCACTTCTTGTCCAAGACGCCCAACGCGTGTAAGACGTGGGACAGCGAGGCGGACGGCTACTGCCGCGCCGACGCCGTGGCCTCGGTGGTGCTGAAGCGGCTCGAGGATGCCCAGGCCGACAACGACAATATCCTGGGGGTGATCCTGTCGGCCGCCACCAACCACTCGGCCGACGCCGTGTCCATCACCCACCCGCACGCCGGCCACCAGGCGGACCTCAGCCGGCTGGTCCTGCGCCGAGCGGGGGTTGACCCCCTAGATGTGAACTATGTGGAACTACACGGCACGGGTACGCAGGCCGGAGACGCCGAGGAGATCCAGTCGGTGACCAACGTATTCGCGCCCGCGACGGGCCGGCGGCGAAACGCGGCGACCAACCCGCTGTACATTGGTGCGGTCAAGGCCAACGTCGGCCACAGCGAGGCGGCCGCGGGCGTGACGGCGCTGGTCAAAGTGTTGTTGATGTTGCAGAAGAACGCTATCCCGCGACATGTCGGAGTCAAGAACAGCTTGAACCCAACGTTCCCCAAGGATTTGGACGCGCGGGGGGTGCGGATTCCGTGGGAACACACTGAGTGGCTGCCGTTCAAGGCGAACGCAAACGCAAACGGGAAGATCAAGAAGCGGCTGGCCGTGGTCAACAACTTTAGCGCAGCGGGAGGGAACACAACACTTCTACTCGAGGAGGGCCCCAGGAGGAAGAGCAGGAGGGGCACGACGGCTACTCCTGACCCCCGCGAAGCCTATCCGGTCGTAGTGTCAGCCAAGAGCAAGGCGTCGCTCCAGGGCAATCTTGAGCGCTTGCTCTCGTACCTCGACTCGCACGCCGAATCGGACCTCATCACCCTCGCCGACCTCTCCTACACCACCACGGCCCGCCGCCAGCACCACAACCACCGCCTCGGTTTGGTAGCCACCGACCTCTCGTCCGTCCGCAGCCAGCTCGCGCGTACCCTCTCGGCTTTGTCGTCGTCGTCTGCGCAGACTGCCGGTAACAACCCTAACCCTAATACCCCCAAACCCACAACCACACCCGCCACCGGCCCCCCTCCCATCGCCTTTGCCTTCACCGGCCAAGGCGCCTCCCTCCGATCCACCTCTCTAGCCCTCTACCACCACGCCCCGCCCTTCCGCGCCCACATCACCCGCCTCAACACCCTCTGCCTCTCCCACGGCTTCCCTTCCGTCCTCCCCGTTCTCGACGGCTCCATCCCAGCAGACGACGACCCGCATCACCACCACCAGTCCCCCGTCGTGGCCCAACTAGCACAGGTCTGCGTGCAGATCGCCCTGGCCGAGTACTGCGTGGGGACCCTGGGCGTGAAGCCGGATGTTGTGGTTGGACATAGTCTCGGGGAGTATGCGGCGCTGTGTGCGGCTGGGGTGTTGTCGGCTAGTGATGCGTTGTGGTTGGTTGGGGTAAGGGCGAGGTTGTTGGAGGAGAGGGTGACGGAGGGGAGCCATGTGATGGTTGCTGTGAGAGGGGGGGTGGAGGTTGTTAGGGAGGTTGTCGAGGGTGCTGTTGCTGCTGTTGCTGCTGCTGCTGCTGCTGCTGCGGCTGCTGCTGCTGTTGATGTTGCAGGGGAGAGTAAAACAGAAGATGGGAGTGCAGACTGGGATTACGAAGTGGCATGCATCAATGGGCCAACCGCGACGGTGCTCAGCGGCCGCGCGGAAGCCATGGACCGGCTGCTTGTCCCGGCCCTCGAGGCCGCCAACCTCCGCTGTGTCCGCCTAGATGTGGCCTACGCTTTCCACTCGCCCCAGACCGACCCCATCCTCGACGACTTCGAGGCCGCGGCCCGCTCGGCCGGCATCGTCTTCCACGCCCCCTGCTTACCCGTAATCTCCCCGCTCCTGGGCCGCGTCATTTTCGACGGCAAGACCCTCGACGCGGCCTACCTGCGCCGGGCCACGCGCGAGCCCGTCGACTTTGTCGCCGCGCTGGAAGCCGCGCACAGGATCGGCACCATCGATGCCGACACGGCCTGGGTTGAGATTGGGCCGCATCCGGTGTGCATGGGCTTTGTGCAGGCCACGCTGGGGGCTGCTGCGACGAACGTCAACGTCAACGTCGCGGTGGGCCTGATGCGCCGGGGCGAAGATAACTGGACGACCCTATCGCAGGCGCTGGTCCAGCTGCACTTGGCCGGCGTGACCATCGCGTGGGATGAGTTTCACCGGCCGTTTGAGAAGAAACACGCGCTGAGGCTGCTGGACCTGCCGGCATACGCGTGGAACGACAAGACGTACTGGATTCAGTATAACGGTGACTGGGCGCTGACTAAGGGGAACACGTTTTATGATGCCGAAAAGGCGGAAAGGGCCGAAAAGGGCCGGATGACCATGGCCGTACAACAGCCGCGGTCGGAGATCAGCACGACGACGGTGCAGCAGATTGTTGAGCAAGAGTTTCACGGTTCTGCGGGGCGTGTGGTTGTCCAGTCGGATCTGTCGCGGCCGGATTTGCGCGCCGCGGCTTGGGGGCACAAGATGAATAACTGTGGTGTCGTCACATCGGTGAGTTTCATTCTTTTGACCCCCTTGACTTTTATTTCCTCTTCCCCCATGTTTTGCAGATTTCGCAAGTAACTATTTTGTTTTGTTATTGCCGTTTTGGGCAGAAAGTGGGTCAGCCGAAAAGGGGCCCCCTGAGTTTGGAGTCAACAACGAGGTCATAGACCACGCGACAAAGATTTCCTTTGTCCTACTTATACATATCAGATCACACAACACAAATCACAGAACACAAGACAGAAAAATAACTAACTCGCACGCTCAGTCGATCCACGCCGACATCGCCTACACCCTCGGGGCCTACCTCTACAAAAAGCTGCACCCCGCATCCACCCCAACCCCTTTGATCGACATCGCCGACCTCCACGTCACGCAAGGCCTCGTCGCCCGCGCCGACCCGTCCACCCCGCAACTCATCCGCATCACCATCGCCACCGCGGACATCCACGCCGACCACACCGCCTCTCTCCAATGGCAAACCCTGGCGGCCGACTCCCACTCCGACTCAGACGAAACGGCCGACGAACCCGTGCTCTTCGCCACCGCAACCCTGCACTACACCCCATCCCCCAAGCCCACCACCCCCAGCCCGTGGCTCTCCACCTGGCGCCCGCTCACCCACCTCGTCCAGTCGCGCATCGACACCCTCGAGCGTCTAGCCGCCGACGGCACAGCCAACCGCTTCTCGCGCGATATGGCCTACCGTCTGTTCGCCGATCGTCTGGTAAACTATGCCGAGGCCTATCGCGGCATGCAAAGCGTGGTGATGCATGGGTTGGAGGCGTTTGCTGATGTCACGCTCACCACGGACACGCTCACGACGACGGACAAGGGCGAAGGAGGTGGGGGCCACGGCGGGGGCCACTCTTACACGGTTCCGCCGTATTTCATCGACAGCGTCGCGCACCTGGCCGGGTTCGTCATGAATGTCACGCTGGATGCCGACGTCGATGTGCAGGCTAACTTTTGCGTCACGCCCGGGTGGCGGTCGATGAGGTTTGCGAAGCCCTTGGTGGCTGGCGGAAGGTATCGGTCGTATGTGCGCATGCTGCCCGCGGCGAAGGAAGAAGAAGGCGGGGAGGACGGGGTGTATCTCGGGGATGTGTATGTGTTGCAGGAGGGGGCGATTGTGGGTGTTGTGGGGGGGATCAAGTTTAGGCGGTATCCGAGGATCTTGCTCAGCCGGTTCTTTTCGGCGCCGGATGCGGGGGGGAAGCCGCAGCAGCAGCAGCAGCAGCCGAGGCCTGCTGCTGCGCCCGTTCAACAATCCCCTCCCGTTGCAGCGCTCCCCCTGGCCGACACACCCTCTTCCGCATCCTCCTCCTTAGGCTTCTCCCCTTCTACTCCACCCTCCGTGGCTTCCTCCGTCTCGTCGGCACCTATCTCGGCCCCCATCTCGGCCAAGCCTTCAACAACACCCGCAGGTCCCGCACTCGCACCCGCACCCCCGAGCGACGACAGCACCACTAGCAAGGCCATCCAGCTGATTGCGTCGGAAGCGGCCCTCGATGTGGCCGATCTGACCGAGGACGCCAGCTTTGCCGCGCTGGGCATCGACTCGCTGATGAGTCTGGTCATTGCCGAGAAGTTTCGGGAACAGCTGGGTGTGGTCGTGAGCGGGAGTCTGTTTTTGGAGTATCCGACCATTGGGGATTTGAGGAGTTGGTTGCTAGAGTATTACAACTAGATTCTTTTCTCTGTTTCTTTTTTCTTATTCTTTTGTTGTTTCCTTTTTCTTTGTCGTACTTTGTTCGATGGTCCATAGTTAGTAAGGGTTACGGTTAGGGTTAGGGTCAATAAGCTACTTACGTAGGTTGGATACGCTTACGGATATCGGTATACAGATTGAAGAATGAAGCCGTTATCCGTGTTCTGTGTTTCGAAATCACCGATGGATTATACACAAGTACGCAAATGCCTCGGCATTTCTGCCAACTCCGCAATTCCGCGTACGTCTGACTTTAAAAAGATGGTGGCACGGCAGAGCCAACCTTGCTGGACTCTCTCATCTTCCTCCTCTTCATCATTTGCCCTGCAACCAGACTTACAGACTCCACAAACCAAACATGTCCCCCCCAGACACTCTCTCGGACGCTCTCCCAGACGCTCTCCCGGACATCCCCCCCCGTCCGGCCGATAGCGACCCCGACAACCAGTTTCTCTGCCTCACCATCTGCGGCTACCGACGGCCGGGGATGAGCGAGCAAGACTACCGCCACCACATGACCAAGATCTCGGCGCCCATGACACGCGACCTGATGGTCAAGTACGGCGTCAAGCGATGGACCATGGTGAGCCCCTTACTCTTATCCATATTATACACAAACTCCACACTCCTAGACTTCCTCTAACTAGGTCACCAAACACAGATCCACAACCAAACACCCACGCGAGCACTCATGACACGCCTCTTCGACCACCAGATGGCCAACCTAGCCGACTTTGACTGTTTTAGCCTGGTCGTCTTCCGCAGCGTCGACGACTACAAGCGCATGAAGGAGGACCCTTGGTACCGCGAGCACCTGGTCGATGACCACACCCTGTTTGCCGATACCCGCCGCAGCATGATGACGATTGGTTGGGTGACCGAGTTTGTGCGCGATGGCCGGGTCGTGGACGGGATGGAGGGTAGCTGAGCCGGTAGCCGAGTGAACGGGAAAAGGGCGGCGGAGACGGCGAAGACGGAGAAAGACAGGGAAACACGGGGTCGGGGGGTCATTTCGGAGTGTGTGGGAAATTGTGCCGGGTCGGGTATATTGAGCAGACAAATGGCCACACCCAGACAATTCCAGATCATGAATGCCAGACAGACAGTCCAATCCCAGGCCAGATCATCACGAACCTCTCTCTCTCTCTCTCTCTCTCACACACACAACACCATGTCCACCCCCGCCCTAATCACCGGCGCCCTCCTCTCAGGCGCCATGGCCTCGCTCTCCCTCATCGCCGTGCCCGTGCTCCTCGACACCACTCCCACGCCAGCTCTCCTCCTACAGCAATGGGTGCGCATGTACCACTACGGCCACCGAGTGCTGCCCGCCATGGCTATCGGCACGTTTGGGCTGTACACCTACGCGGCTATCTCCGGGGCCCGGGGCCGGGACCGGGGCCGGTCGGAGAAAAGGGGTTGGGCCCTAGCCCTCGCGGCCGGCCTGACGACCGTCGCGATGCTGCCGTTTACGTGGTTGTGCATGGTGCCGACGAATGACGAGTTGTTTCGGCTAGCAGAGCAGAGCCGGAAGTTGAGCCAGAACGGCCCGGAGTCCGTGGATATCGTCAGCCTGGGCGAGGTGCAGGAGTTAGTCAGCTTTTGGAGTGGCCTGCATCTGGTGCGGTCGGGATTGCCGTTTGTCGGGGTTGTGTTGGGGGCTATTGCGAAGATTTGGGAGTAGGTAGACCGTAAAGGATGGTCTCGGCGTCGGAGATGGAGATGGAGACGGAAATCGGGGTTGGACTCTGCAGCGGGCAGCGGGACGGATAGGTAAGGGGGGAAGCGGGAAAGCGAAGAGGGTTTAGTTTGCATTGGGGGGATAACGTTAGTTATGCGTTACGCCCGACGCCCGGCGCCCGGGACCGAAAATCGACTCATTTGCTTCTTCAAAGTTCACCGAGATGAAATTCACAAGAGTTTGGTAACTTTAAATTTTGGTGTCTGCACGCTAATGCACCACGCTAATGCACCCCGGACTCCGAAGATCCTTGCGATTCCCATGTGCCCGTGTAAGTGACGAAATTACCGGATCGGGCAATCATCCTTGCAACCCTAACCCTCTGGTCCGGGAACAACCCCTGGATCCTTGATGCAGGCTGGATGGCCAGGACGACGCCGTTACGCCGATACCTCAGCAGAGCGAGGGCAAACGTGTCATGACGCGGCGAGGTCGGAAGACCAATTGGGCGAGCTTCCCGCTTTGCTACCTCTAGGCAGACTGACAGAGCCAGTTCACCCACTAACACAGTCGCAGGGTAAACATGAAACAGAGTTTCACGTATGTTCCTGACCATAGTACCTCGGTAGCGTAGTCCTCAACTTCTTTTTGGTTGAACCTCCTATCACACTTGGATGGCATTTTGTATATGCCCTCTATGCTGAAATTCCAAATCGTTCTACCCAACTACGTACCTACCATCTATCTACCTAGGTATCTATCTCGGTTGGACAACGCTCTCTTTCACCATGCCACTATTTTCATGGATTTCCGTGTGTGTTCTCACAGTCCTCATTATTTTCCCATCTGTCCGTCAGCTTCTTCGCTCTCTTTTCTTTCCAACATCAAAATCGCCGCAAGATGACGACGGCGTCCAAGACCAAGACAAGGCCGAGATCGATGGAGGAACGTGGGAGCGCCTCTCCGTTTTTGAGCACGTCGAGCAGGGCCTTTTACAGAACCCTGATGGGCCAGCGGTAGTCTGTCCGTTTCAGTCGGCCGACGCCTTGGACAATATCCTGGTGTCGTCGACGACAGACAAAGGGGAAAAGAGGGAACGAGAAGCGGAAGGCGACAAGCCCCTCACCATTACCTACACACAACTCCACCTCACCGCCCTGCGCCTCGCATGCGCTCTCTTCGCCCGCGGCGTGCAGGCCGGCGGCAGTACGCGACTGGTCATGCTGATCCCCAACGGCGGCGAGTATGCCGTGCTGCTGTGGGCCTGCCTATTGCTGCGCGTGACCTATGTCAGCCTCGACCCGGCCCTGCTCGACGTCGACGTCTCAAACCTCACCACGCTCAAGCAGCTGCTGCGGCCGCTGCGACCGCAGATCGTGGTCGTGCCGGATCCGGAGCGCGGGAGGGTGGTGGATGTGGCTATGGCAGAACTGAGGCTGCCGCAGCCGGTGCGGGTGTGTTTGTGTTGTCAGTTGTCTCGAGAGCATGGGCAAGACCGGCCATTTCCGTTTCCTCCTCCGCAACCGCCGGGCGGAGCAGGGAAGAACGGGACCTGGCACTCCCTCGCATCGCTGGTCAACAACCAGTCCGGCACCTCCGTCTCGGACGAAGACGAACAAACAACAACAACCGCGCTCGTCCGGGCCGCGCGCCAAGACCACCCCGACCGCATACACTCCATCATGTTCACGTCTGGCACGTCCGGCTCGCTTCCCAAGGGCTGTCCGATGCGCGCCGGCGGCATGGCCCACGTGTTGCACTCCCAGCGCTGGCTCCTTGGCCGTGCCGACACCGAGGATGACGAAGACAATGATAACAAAAACCACAAAACCAAAAGCCGCCCCCCCATAGCGCTCATGCAGCCGCACAACTCGCGCGGCATCGCCCCAGCCCAAACCTTGCAGACGTGGAAAGCGGGCGGCGCCGTCGTGCTCACAGGCCAAACGTTTTCCGTCGCGGGTGTTGTGGATGCGGTGCGTCGGGCGCGGGTCAGCTTTGTGGTGCTCACACCCGCCATGGTGCACGAGATGGCCTCCTCCTACTTAGGCCTCCCGGGGACGGTCACGGCAGTAGGTCTAGATCTGGGATCGGTACGGCGAGTACAGCTCGGCGGCGACGCCATTACACGCGGCGTGCTGCGTCGGTGTACCGTGCTGTTTCCCCGCGCGCAGGTGGTGGTTAACCACGGCATGACGGAAGGGGGTGGGGCGTTTGTCTGGCCGTTTCTGACCTCCTCCTCCTCCTCCTCTCATTCCACCTCCTCCGCAACTGCATCTTCCGTACCTCTAGACGGTGCCCAAGACGGTGATGGTGTCCAGGACGGGATCCGCTACTTTGGCGAGATGTGTCCCGTCGGCACGGTCGCGCCGGGCTCGAGAGTGAAAATCTGGGATGCCCAACGGCGGCGGGTGGTGCGTCGCGGGGAACTCGGGGAGTTGCATATCTCGAGCCCGAGTCTGATTCGGGGGTATCTCGGCGGGCGCGAGTGGGAGGCCTTTTATCGCGATGATGGCCGAGATGGCCGATGGTGGTTCAAGACGGGTGATGTGGCCATGGCGGATCGGGACGGGCTGGTGTTTATCCTGGGGAGGAAGAAGGACGTGATGGAACGAGGCGGGGTGTTGGTAGTGCCGGCCGCGATAGAGAGCTCGATCGAGGCGTTTACGGGAGCGCAGGTAAGAATTTCGAAATTTAAAACCTTTAGAGACGATGGAGACAGTAGTACAGTACTGACAAAGTAGAGCAGACCGTCGTCGTCGCGACGCCGCATCCCGTGCTCGGATCTGAGCCTTTTGCCGTGCTACACTCGCTCCAACGGAAAACGGAGGCCAGCATCAGGGCACATGTAAAAAAAACGCTTGGTGAAAACTACGCTCTCGGGGGGTTGGTCACGCTGGAGCAGCTTGAGCTCGTCGAGTTTCCCCTGAATGCGACCCACAAGGTCGTCAAGAGTGAGGTGCAAGCTGCTGTGCTGCGGTACTTGGAGAGAGGTCACACTGAAAAAAACGGATACGAGAAACTCTAGCCCATGCCTAACTCAGGTAGTATGCAAAACAAGAGTTGATGGGTAATGGGGTTGATTTGATAGGCATGTGAAGACTCAAGACCTCGATGCCGGTAAACAAATTTTCTCGTTAATCCTCTCATTAGGTAATTTACGAATAATGCACAGCGAAATGATAATTATCAGCAATCCAGAGCTGAAAGCTTCCAACTTTTGAACTGGAACATATCTCCCTCGTATTCGAAATCCTGCTCACTCGGCACTCGCTCAACGACCGAGTCTCTCATCTTATCTGTCCTTGTTTTTACCATAAAATAATAATAATCAAAATACAACCAAAACGACAGAGAGTAAGGACGAGCTGGCCTTCCATCACAGTAACACAGTAACGGCCAGCAGGAATTCGCTTCCCGAGGCCGCCTTGACAGCCATACTCACCGAAGCACCGAGCCTCGGGGTAACCTGGCCGTATGCACCTTGTATGCCCGTACCAAGAAGCTCGGGCCGGAAAGCATCAACAGTCGTATTTGGGTACACCGGTACTTTCTTTGCCATAAATCTATTTTTTCTTTTCGTTTCTTTTCGTTTCTTCTTTTATGACCGTAAGAGTCTGATTCAAACGCTGAAGTCAATCTTGAAATATACCAGAGCACAGAAGTCCTTAATCCTCCCATAGTTAAGAATCAGCTCGCTCACAGACGACAGCTACACACCTCGCTTCATTCTTCCTTAGCTACATACGCCTTACACTACTACCTACTCTTACTATCACCACCATGTCAGCAGCACCCATCCAACTCTCCTCCTCCCACCTCGGCCTCGTTAACGCCCACAACCAAAATGTTCCCCCCGGCACCCTGGAAGAGTGCAACCGGCTCCTACAGCAAAACCACGAGACCTTCCACATGTTCTTCCGCGACACCGCCGGACACAACCACATCGTGCACAGCCTCCTGACCGTCCTCGCCCTCGGTGGCACGCCCCAGGACCTGCGCGACCGCTACGACGACGGCGTACCCATCCAGCGGCCCCTCCCGGCTATCAACACCGCCCTGCTCTCCACGCTGTTCACCACCGACACCAACACCGACACTGACACTGTTCTACTCGAATCCCTCGGCTCTGTAGCGCACTACCCGACCTTCCTGGCCTTCTTCCAGCACCAGATCGCCTCCTCTAACAATAACTGGAAGGCCGTCGTGCAGCGGTATCTCTTCGCGCGCACCCCGCTGGCCGACGCCCTGCTGGCACGCATGTTCGAGGGCGCCTACCACCCGCTGATCCATCTCGGTCTGGGCATCGAGTTTGCACAGCCTGCGCTGATCGCCGAGGCGCTTGCGCAGGCGGCTGCGCATGATGATAGCCACATCGGGACGCTGTTTCGGCATGCTGAGGCCGAGGCTGGGATTGCGTACCCGAGCAACAGGGGAAAAGGAAAGGCGATGATGGAGTTGTTGAGAGAGGTTAGGGAAACAGAGGCGATCCGGACGGCGCCGCGGTGGACTGACTTTGGAAACAAGATGCGCGACGGGATTGTCGGGCGCGCGGGCGAGGCTATGGCCAGCGTGGCCGCACAGTTCCAGATCCGGATCCAAGACGATGGCGATGCCGAACTAGCCCGACGCACAGCCGAGATGCTCAACGTGTGCGCCTTCATGGCGGGTGCGGCCCAGCGCGCCGGACGCCCGCCCAAGATCGACTTCTTCTACATGCACGCCGTCACCAGCAGCCTGTTCGTCGACGTGATTGCGCAGCAAACCGACTGGATCTCCCTGGCCGACCGCGCCCGCGTCGTCGAGTGGAAGGCTCGGCTGGATCTGGCGTGGTACGCTGTCTGCGGGAGCGCGGCGCTGGACGGGGAGTTTATCGAGGGCTATTCCCACCCGGAGAGCGATGGGCTGGGCTGGGACGAGCTGTTTGCCGCCGTGGTGCAGGAGCATGATGATGGCCATGCGGCCAAGTTTCTGAGGGCGCTCAAGAATGGGGAGGACAGGTGCAAGCGGTATGCCGAGTTGGAACAGTGGGCTGGGGATTTTCCCATGAAGGGGGACATGTGGCTGCGTCTCGCCAGGATGTGCCATGATACGACTAAGGGCCGGCCGACGGATCTCAAATGGATTCCGTTTACCGGGTTTGAGCAGCCGTGGGCTCGTCCTGATCTGGCGAAATAGGGGGGGTGTATGTGAACGGCTTAGCAGTCTACATATGTTAGTTTCGTATTAAAGTCAGCTTTATGTGGGTCCAATTCAGATCCCAAGGGGAGTACAATCCAAGGGGAAATCGCAGTAGAGAGCATCAGCAATCAAGGTTACGAAATGTTTCACCATCACAAAGGAGGGATGCAGTCAAGACAAGAAAGATGATCATCTCAAATATTGAATATTGCGAATGGAAGCAGCTCCAGGTAATCAGTCAAGAACAAATAGGCTTCTCTCTCTCAGACTTGGACCCCTTATACTCAGGAGTCTCTCACCCCTACGCGGGCCCAGTCGATGGAAGATACGGATGCAGCACCGGAAAGAAATGCCTCAACAGCCCCATCAGAATACACATGGGCGTGCCCCTGGGAAACCTGGCGCCAACTCCCCTCTTCGCATTCACCACGCCCACATTCCGGCCCTCATACCGGCCCCCCTCATCCCGCGCGGCCTCAATCATGCCCCCCGCCAGGTCCAAATAACTGATAAACGACTCCTCCTCGTCCAGTGTCAGCCGGTGCCCGCGCGCCACGTCCGGCGACAGGCCCGCCGGCTTGATGAACACGGTCGCCACCCAGTCGGCCTGCGCCCGCAGCAGGCCCTCAGCCAACTCTAGGTCGCGGTACACGTGCGACGCTGCCGCCAGCATGATCGGCCGGAACCACGTAGGCATGTGGCGCGCCAGGTGGTCGTCGATGGTCGCCGAGCTGAGGAGCACCAGCCGCGGGAGAGCTCGCACGACCATGCCCTTGCCCGCACCCACCGTCTCGGATTCATCCCGGAGGCGCTCTAGCGCCTGGATCACCGTCGCCGCGCTGTCCTGGCTGACCCGGCACCCGGGGATGTTGTCGTTGGTCGTGGCCGTTAGAAAGACGGCCCGGGTGCCGCGGATGCAGGAAACCATCAGGCCCACGTCGACGATGCTGCCGGCGAACACGCGGACGCGTTTGTTGTCCACTGTTTCGGGGAGCAGCCGGCGTAGCTTGGCTTCATTGCGGCAGTAGGCGTGAATGTGGGCGTCCTCGGAGCTATCTTGGAGGAGATTCTGGATCAGAGCAGTACCGCAGTTGCCTGTGCTGCCGAGGACGGCGTAGGTGGGTGTCACCGCTGTCATGGTGAGGGAGAGGGAGAGAAAGAGAGCTTGTGTTAGGTATACGTGACGTCGATGCCTTAGGGAATGAAAAACAACGAAACCGCCCAAGACCGTCAAAGGTGTGTTTGTATTTCGTGTCCGCGAGCCTGGGGCTTCCGGGCCGCTGTCACGCTCCGAGCTTCCTCGCTTATATACCTACCTAATTTATTTTGCCCATAATTAGGTACTGACTTTACTCGAGCAAGCCTGGCCCAGCAACACACGAGGTGACGGGGGGACTTGAGCACGCGAGAGCCGTTAACCCTAACCCCCGGCCCCCCTGAGTTTCCCCGATTTTGTGCCACTATGTAATAGTACATAGTATGGGACTGTGGGTGAACGTCAAAGACGAGAGTGCCTGCCGGGACTTCCAGGGATGCATCGGGCGACACCTAGCCAGACCGCGAGAAACGCAGATTCAAAAGAATGCCGAAACGGGCCCCAGGGCCCCAATCGGGAGGACGGAGGACGGGAGAATGACGCCGATGCAAAGTGCGCAGCGGACCCCGAAAATAGGTAACTACCTGAGTGACCTTGCCCCCACTTCCGAGCACATGCGACATGCAAGTTGCAGGCTTGCAGCCCCCCTCCCAACGGACCCAACCTGAACTTCAGTCGTTTGCGTAATGCATCATGGCGTCGGTAACACACACACCTTTTCATGACCCGTCACATTGAATCGAAAAGGGGCGCCAAAGTCCGCTATCTCCGTTAACGCCAGCAGCCAAACTAACACCTTGATTGATTGATTGATTGCCATTCCTGGAACTGCTAGGTCAGTCAAACCGTGCATATTCGAACGGATTGTTTGTTGGTATGTTGTTTTTTGGGTTTTTCCCTTTGCCCTTTTTTTGGTTTTTCTTCCCCCCCTTCCATTTCTCCTTGAACTTGGAACGTTTTTGCCCCCACCAACGCGACCACCAATCTCTAGAACCTCGCATTCTCTGAACTATCACCATGGGCTTCCTCTGGAGCCAACTTTTTGTCACCCTGCCCTATCCCAAGGGCAGCTACGCCGGCAAGACCATCATCGTCACCGGCAGCAATGTAGGCCTTGGCAAAGAAGCCGCCCGCCACTACGCCCGTCTCGGCGCGAGCAAAATCATTCTCGCCGTTCGCAGCGTCGAAAAGGGGCGCGCCGCAAAGCAGGACATCGAAACTACCACCAAGTCCGACACTAGTATCGAGGTTTGGCCACTTGATATGGCCAGCTACGTGAGTGTTAAGTCATTTGCCGCGCGTGTAGCGTCCGACCTCGACCGTGTCGATATCGTCAACGCCAACGCCGGCGTGGCCCGCCAGAGCTACAACCGTGCCGAGCAGGACGAAGAAGACATCACCGTCAACGTCGTATCCACCTTCCTGCTCCTAGCCCTTATACTGCCAAAGCTCAAGGCGACTGCTACCCAGTACGGGATCCGTCCTACCTTCGCCATTACCTCGTCTGAGGTACATGGACATACCAAGTTCCCGCAGCAGTACGCAGCCGACGGCCAGATCTTCGCCACCGTTAGCGACCAAACCGCCGCGGAAAAGAACTGGGACGACCAATACCCGATCTCGAAGTTGCTCGAAGTGTACGCTGTACGCGCCCTCGCCGAGCGTGCTCCCGCCGATAGCTTCCCTGTCACCGTCAATTGCCTCAACCCAGGCCTATGCGAGTCCGAGCTGGGCCGCGAGATCCCCGGCTTTGCCTTCAAGGTGCTCAAGTTTCTGCTAGCGCGTACGACCGAAGCCGGCAGCCGGACATTGGTCGACGCCGGTGGTGTTCAGGGCGCCGAGTCTCATGGAACATATTTGTCTGATTGCCACGTCGCGGAGCCCGCTGGTGTGGTGACTAGTGAGGCCGGCAAGACGGCGCAGGATAGGGTTTGGGCTGAGTTGGTGAGGAAACTAGAGGGGATCGAGCCGGGATGCACGAAGAATTTTACTTAGGCGGATGGATAGGGTAACTTAGCACCTTCCTCGTCGTAATGGCACGGGAAGAGGGAAGGTGGGGGCAAACGGCGGGATACTCGTGGAAGGCACGAGACAGTCGTCTCTTTTTTTCCTTTCCCCTTTTCAATTGATAAAATCATCACGTGGGTCCGGGCTTTTTTTGTTTCCTGTTTTCTGCCGTGGGAATCTTTCAATTTCAATTTCTATCCAGCAGATAGTAAGAAAAGTTCAATTCAATTCAATAATGGCTTGCAAGTCAATCAATTTACAAAGTTTAATCTCAACCAAGGCAAGGCCGTTTCCCCTCACAGTGGGAATTGATTAGGCATATAATTAAGTATTATGAACCACATTTACTCTCTCCAGGACGTCGCCAGAGACAAATACTAACATCAATTTAAGCGCCGTTGGAAATCAAAATCACCTCAAGGCTCAAGTCGGCTAGGCAGCACATCTACACACAGATACCGTAATTAATTACTACGGAAATATCTAAGGTATGTAGGGTTGTTAACAAATGAATGCTTACTTCTTCCTCCCCTCGATAATGACAAAGTCGCTCCCCGCGGTCCTCCACGTCTTGACCAACTTCAGTCCAGCCGACTCCAACAAATCATTCCACTGCTTCCCCGTCCGTTCCGTGCCCCCGATGCCCATCATGTTGATGTCCTGCAGGGCCAGCTTTGCGGACGCGCCCAGCACGGGAACCTCGTACTCGGCGATCAACACCCTGCTCTCCGGACCCATCGACACGACCGTGTTGGACAGGATCGCCTTGCAGACCGGATCCGACCAGTCGTGCAAGACCCGGCGGAACAGATAGGCGCGCGCGCCGCGCACCGGGTTCGGCTTGAAGAACGATGCCACCTGCGGTTCGATCTCGGCCGGGTTCAGACCGCCCGCGAGCGCATCATCGATCACGGATTGTTGGTCCTGCAGCACCAGACGGCCCTGGAGCCCGGGGAACCGCCGCCGGATCCGCTCCAGCGCGTGTCCGCGTCCTCCTCCCACGTCAACCAACACGACCTCCTCTGCCCCGGTCACCGGCTTGCCGTTCAGCTCGGTGTCGTACGGATACGAGCTGTCAAAGTCTTTGACCGTGGCCTGCGAGCGCTGGCCGGCGTTGAAAGCCTGGAGCTTGGCCGGGTCCGCTTCGAGATACTCCCAGAAGCCAAGGTTGGTGTGGGCGCCGAGGTGGAAGGCCGAGTGGTCGTAATCCTCTGGGTTGCGCCACTGCGTCTTAGCCAGGAAAGCGGGAAGTGCGTACGCCCCGGCGCCGACCATGTCGTAGATCTCCTTGAACATGCCGAGCGTCTCCGGGACGAGAAACGCGCGCGAGAGCGCATTGTGCGAATACGTCTCCTCGCCGACCTCGACGAAGAAGTTGCAGGCCACGAGGGCGCGCATCAGGCGCACGGTGACGACGGGGTCCGCATCGACGGCCGAGGCGATGGCCCCCGCGCTGATGGCGGCACCCTCCGCGGCCGGAACTACGGCGAAGATGTTGAGCGAACAGGCGCAGCGGATCACCGAGGTGAGCGTCAATCGGGTGACGGTGTGGAAGACATTCTCATCCACGTAGCGGGCCGCCGATGAGAGCTTCTCGGCTGCGGCGACGAATTGGGCGCGCTTCGTCTCGTCCGAAAAGCCGTCTTGGACCGTAAAGGCCTCGGCTAGTCGGTTGAGTTGGGCAAGCAGTGCGACAACGCCCTTGGCGTCAGTGAGGGTGGCCATGTCAGCAGTAGGTGGGAAACCCTCCGGCTTGGCAATGCAAGAGGTTAATAATGGCAATATGCAATGCAAGAAAGCTAGCGAGTCAAAAATGTGGGATGGGAACAGAGGTGCTGCTGCTGGTGGGGAAGCAAAAGGAAGAGATCGATCCTCAGGTGCGCTGGGTAATATTATAAACTTGATGCATCATCATCTTGCATTCGTCCCCCCTTTTCCGCTCCGGGCAACATCGCAAAAAGATGCAGGCCCGCGTTCTCCCCCGCGAGACGCAAAGCCTGTGGACACACGGGATGCCTAGAAAAAAACAGAAGAAAAGAACACTAAACTAAACCAAAGGAAAAAAAAAGCCCCCCGTACAGGTCTCTTCCCAGAAGGGTTGTTACGGACTCCGAACAGGCGGGGTAGGGGGGGTGGTCGTATGTACCGTCTTTTCCCCAAGAGACGTTGGGTATAACCTCTCACGTGCTATGGTGCTCATGATAATAGCCTGTCTCGGAGCGCAATCAAGATTTAGTCCAAAAGCTTGTTTACCTAGTTTCATTTTCACCTTGTCTAACAACTTCTACAATCAAATTCCCGGACACTATGCAACTCTCCGACCAGCTTCAAACTAGCATCAAAGACCTGGGCGCCGCCATTGAGGTCATCGCCGAAAACGCTCGGCACGGAGATTCAGCTGCTGGTCTCTCGGACGATGCCGAGACTTGGCGCTCGACTTCTCCGACGGGGCCTACGGGCAACCACGCGGCCTCGCCGGAGGACGTTCGTCGGGCCAGGCGGAGCGCCGTCTGTCTCGCTCACCGACTGCTTACCCTTCTCACCGAGCCGGCTGAGTTTATCCAGGATCTTGCCAGGCAGGTAGGTCTGTGTGGGTGGGTGTGGGTGGGTGTGTGTGTGTGTTTGCCCCTCCGGTGCTGGAAGTTCGATCAGGGGGTTTGGCAAAAGGGGGTTTTGCGCACCTCAAACAGCACAATACAGTATGGACATTGACATGCCAATCTTCTCTGTGACAGAACCAACTTCTTGCCTGTCTTCACTGGCTCGGCGAATTCCAGGTACTGGCCTGCATCCCACTCACGGGGTGCGTGCCGATGAAGGACGTGGCCGATCTGGCCGGGGTGCCCGCGACGCAGTTGTTTCGGACTATCCGCTTCACCGCGACGGCGGGCTTCTTGTGTGAGCCTGAGCCGGGCCACGTTGCCCACACGCCGCTGTCCGCTCCCTTCGTGGCCGAGCTGTCGTACCTAGACGCTGCTATGTTTCTTGCCGAGACGGCCGCCCCGGCCGCACTCCGCATGGCCGCGGCCACTCGGAGGTTCGGGGATACTGCGTCTCAGCCGGCCGAGACGGCGTACGGACTGGCGTTTGATGCCGGCCCCCGTGGCTTCCAGGGCGCGCTTGAGCAGAGGACCAAGCTCCAGCGTCAGTGGCCGGCGTTTGCTGGTCATCTGGTTGCGATGGAGGATAGCATTTCCGAGCTGCTCGGTAAGCTGGATTGGACGAGCCTTGGCAGTTCGTGCATTGTCGATGTGAGTTGTGCCCGGCTTCTTTTAGGCTTTAGGTGGGGGACCATTGGAGGTAGTTGGGTACCTACTGTGCCTACTTACCCCTAACCTCCATGAACGGGGGGGCAAAAGGCCGACTGACAATGGCTGACTAAATCTCATCCTACCTTACCCAGATATCTGGCGACAACGCTGGTGTGGCCATGGCCACCGCCCTGGCCGAGAACTACCCCTCACTGCGCTTCGTCGTGCAAGTCAACAACACCAATAACAATAGCAACGATCACACCCTCTCTTCATCCACATCCACACCTCCCAGTCCCCACATCACAATCCACCCCCGAGTTCCTGGCACGCTCCAACCCATCACCACGGGCGCGGTCTACATCCTCCGTCTGGCGCCGGCCCTGCTGCACTGGCGTGTGCGCGTGAAACGCGAACTCGCCGCGCACTGGGCCGTCCTCCGTGGCAATCCTGCCGCGACCTTGCTGCTGATCGCGCCGTTGCTGCTGCTGCCCGAGTCCGAGCCCGAGCGGGCTGAGGCTGACGAACGATTGGGGAGTGCCGGGCCCGGGTTCGGAGGCGGGGCAACGGCCGGAGGCCGAGGGACGACCGAGGCCGGTGGTGGTGGGTGTGTTGAAGGCGCGGCGCGTGTGCGAGACCTGGTCTTGTTGCAGTTGGTGGGGGGGGATGAGGAAGGGGTAGTGGGGATGCGGGAGCTGGTGCAATTGGTGAGGAGTGTTAATGGGAATGGTGTGAATGGTGTGAGCGGTGTGAACGGTGGCGGTGGCGTTGACGGAGGGTGCTTGGCGGTGGTCAAGAAGTTGCGGTTGAAAGACAGTGCGACGGTGGCGCTGGGAATCCGATACCAGCCCGATCAAGCGGGCCATGATTGATCAGATCCGGTGTCTCGGGCCGCCAGGCGGGCAAGGTTTCCCCGTTCGCTCCCGTTCTTGCTGTGTAGGTAAGCAATTAGCAAGGGAAGGTACGGATCGAGAAGGGCCGCAAGGGGCCGCAAGGAGGGCCGACTGGTGCGGAGATGTCGCTTAACGAGACAATACCATTTGATGGCTTGATTTCTGCCATGCGAGCCATGGTCGGAATTCGGAAACAGGTGCGTCCCTAAACCAGGAATTGTAAAGTCTTGTTGCGTAGTATCCCGTCGGAAGAATGTTCCAAGAATAAGCTTATCTAATAAGCTTGTCTTATCCACTCGTGTTCTCCGTGCATACTCGCATAGGTACGCGTGGTGTAGTTTGGTTTAGCTTTCACTTGGCAGTCTTGGGTCGCAATTGCCTTTATTGGTGACAATCCGCTGCAGACTGCAGTTTCTGCGCAGCAAACCTTCTCCACGCAGACCACGCATGCCATTGCTCCCTTGGCAGTGTCGTACGCCTGAGAGCTGTCGCGACCAAACCGAGCCGTGTTTCAAGCACTTTTCGCATACGATGCGACGCCCCGCCATGCAGAGCGCCCAAAGTTCCATGGTGCGTCCCATGGTTTGATAATCCAGGCCGCACATGGGAACGAAAGGTTGTGTGTAACATGAGAAATCGGCGCATTTCCTCTAGTCTAGTTGCCTGATGCAGTGATGAGAATGGATCTTGTGCATTTCTTTTCAACCCAAGTTTTGCTTGGATTTACCCATTATCTTCGTTCCTTTTTTTTGTTTAAAAAAAAAGAAAAATTGAACGGGAAAAATGACATGATTTTCCTGCGCTAGACACTCACAGCAATACCTAAGGTAGTCCTCGGTTGCCTCGCGAGGTGGAACATTGGGCACTGCTGACCCGAGTGTCAAAGTGTCGAGGCCTTGGCATCGGAACTGCTGGGTGCTGCGGCCATTCTGGTTACGATACCCGGACAGTGAAGGTTTCCCTTCCCTCAACCTTCCCCACATTCTTTTCTCTTCGTTTTCGCTTTGCCACCGGTGAACCGATAACATAGGTATGGTGGTAAACGAATGGATCAAATCAATGCAGCCACTTATCCTAGCGCAGACACTGCTGTTACAGTGTTACTCTGCTACTGCACGAGAACTGCACGACAAGTGTCAGCATGGCCTCTAGATCCCTCCGAATGTTGCCCTCCCTTTCTTTACTTCCCCTGTCCGATCGCCTGATGCCAATCGCAGACCCCCCTCCACGAGATCTCGTCCCTTTTTCCCGGCGGAATTGCGCCCAGAGTGGCGCCCATAGTGAATCGATCGGCCGGGGTTGTCGTAGAACCAGAACAACCCCACATCTCTTCTTCCACCGTGGCAGACCCCTGAGAGGCTGGGGGATGCTGTCAATGTACCTAGGTAAGTTTGGAGCAAGAGGAACGACCACGTGTTGAATCCGAAATACTCGGTAAAGGCGTCTTTCAGCGCCTTGCCAGTGTACATACCTACCGAGGTACGGATCGTACATACTACATCGTAAGACGGCCAACTTGCTCCCCCCACCAAATTCTTGGCTTCCGGAGATAACAGAATAACAGTCCTGGTGGTCCTTGATCCTTGCGCTGCGTGGCGTCGTGGGTGGAAGTGGTGCTGCGAGATGGATCATGGTCGATATGACATGTGTGGGCCATTCATCAAGGAGCGCGCGTCGTTCGACTAGGTCTCGTCTGTGGGACCAGGGACGTACGTTTTTATTAATGATCTTGGAGTACCTTTGTACTTTTTGGCCTAGTGTTTGTTTACCTAGTTTCTTGACTTCTCTCGCAACCCCTTTTCCAACCATCAACATCAACCATCAATCTCCTGAATAACGACCTATGATACCAACATACCTTGGTTGCCCGCCTTGTCTTTGATTCCGCCGTCATGCCAAAGAGCTCCTCTGACCCAGCCCCAGCTCCGGCTCCGGTTCCCAAGCTTCGAGATAGCTGCCACGCCTGCGCGGCTTCCAAAGTGAAGTGCCACAAGGAGAAGCCAGCCTGTTCGCGCTGCGTGAAGCGGAGCATCGTCTGCGAGTATGTTGCCACGAGGCGTGGTGGGCGCAAGCACGGCAACCGCAAGAGCCAGAGCCAGAGTAGGGAGAGTCCAACCGGTAGCATCACCGTTTATACCGGGACACACATTCCAACGGTATTATCACCCATGTCCACCGTGGAATGGTTCAGCGGGACCGGAACCGGGAGTGAAAATCCCAACAATCCTAACGCCTTCTCCGGGTATCATCTCCCCCCGTCAGACATGGCCCATCGTTTGAACTCTCTGCCCGGATCGGTAACTAGCGGGACGCCGTCGCACCAACTGTTACCCGGGTTGTTGTCACCGGACGGGCTGTTGTCACCGGACGGGCTGTTGTCACCGGACGGGCTGTTATCACCAGACGGGCAGTTCACATCCACGACGCTGATAGACCTGGCCACCGACCTGGACGCCTTCTTTGCGCTCCCGGAAGGGCCGTATGCAATGCCGGGGCTCCAATGCGATGTTGCTGCAGACTCGGACGTGGTGATCGAGGACGTAGGCCAGTCTCCTTTTTTCCCTGCCATCTTCCATCAGAGCAACAACGGCAACAACAACAGCCACAACAACCGCAGCGGCAGCAACAACGGCAGCGGAGGCGGCAGCGGTAACGGTAGCATGCAGGAGTATAACCCGACGGTCGACGCTCCTGCTATCCCCGCAGTAGCCATGGCGGATGCCTTTTCCGCTTTTGAGGATACCGCACTCAGCAGTGGCGGAACCACGACCACAGCCACGGCCACGGCTATACCCGCTTCTTTCACCACCGCCGCCTCCATTATGAACCAGGATATGGCCCCCTTTCCGGATCTGGTCGAACTCGGGTGGTCTTCCCCCTGCTGTCTCGGCCTCGCCCTCACGCTCATGAATAAGCTTTGCCCAGGCTCTGTGGGATCTTCTTCTTCCCCTATCGCAGGAATGACCACAACAGCAGACGCGTCCCAGTCTACGACCCCTTCTTCTTCTCGCTCCTCCTCTCGCTCCTCTTCTCGGTCTTCCTCTCGGTCTTCCTCTCCATCACCGTCATCTTCTGCCCAAGGGGATAGACACAGACACAGCCAGAGCCAGAGCAAGAGCAAGAGCAAAACCAACTCCAAAACCAAAACCAACTCCAAAGACCGGAGGAACAAGCACAAGACCAATCGCAGCAAGGGCAGAGACAAGCAGCCACAGCCTACTCTCCGACAAGTCATCCGCTGCAACGAGGCCGCCATCGCCTCTGTCAGCGGCATGCTCGACTGCCCCTCCGGCTGCGCACATGACCGCTACCTGCTGGTGCTGATGGCGCTGATCGTGCTCAAGGTGCTGGGCTGGTACGCCGTGGCTGCGCAGGGAGCTGGGGCCCGAGTCGGGTCTGAAGAAGCGGCGGGGAACGTCGGCTCCCATCACAGACGAAAGAAGGAGAAGAAGAAGAAGAAAACGGCGTCATTTTTGTCTTCAGCTTTCTTGTCGTCATCATCGTCTCGCTTTCATAATAAAACGTCTCAGGCTGCGATTGCTGTTAGGGCCAACGACGGGGCGGTAGAAGAAGATGGCGACAACAACAATAGCGACGGAACAGCAGCGCGCCACGCCGCGCAGTCGGTGCTGAGCGAGCTGCACCGCGTGCAGAGGTTGGTGAATAGGCTGTGTGTGCGGCTGCAGGGCACAGAGACAACGGCGACAGCGACGACGATGAGGTTGTCCCGAGGAAACAGCAATGTCGATCACGACGGGATGATGTTAGATGCTGAACAGGCGCGGCAAGGAGAAAGATTTGCGACGACGGGCAATCATGATGGATTGCTAGGCGCCGGCGGTGCGCCGTTCTCGGCCATGGTTTCGGATCAGCTGGGGTCGGATTTGAGGAAACAGCTGAGGGCGTTGTCGTTGGGGATTGTCGAGCGGCTGAGGAGAGAGTGAGGGGTAAGAGTGTGGACCGTTGGGCTGGCTTCCTTGTTCTTTTCTGTGTTAATGATGAGTGATGACTTCCTGTGAGGTAGGATTTACAAGCGTGGAGCTGTACATATTTCATTTAAACAAACCACGCAGTGGGTGGCTTTGTCTAATTGGTATGGATACCTTAGCTTCATGGTGAGTCAAGGGAACAGAGGGTGTGGCGTTTATACATGTACTTCCCTGTGGAAAGCGGGTCGTCTCAGTCTTAAGACAATCCTTGACACGAAGGGCCGTTGAATAGATGAATTCCGAATTAGCATGATTCATACAACACTAACTACAACATTACTTGGCTTGAACGTAACCACCGAAAACACATAAAAAGACAAGGTAGCTTTCGGCTGCGTGTGAGCGCATAGCAGCATGACCCGGCGATCCTCCCCCAAGACTGGTGACCTCTCTACCCGGCGTAGCCGACGTTCATCCCGTGGCTCCCGAAAAGCAGAAAGCACTGCGGTGCAAGACGCCTTACAGCCTATGGATGCAAGCTGTCCTTTCTAATAACGTCGATCATGGCTATCCTTCGCATCATCTTCCCCTTTCTGTCTGAGTAACACAAGGTGGGCAAACTGAGTTTCTAACAGCTTCTCCATGTCGTGGCCTGTCCTGCCTAGTATATCCTTTGGAGGCGGTCGGGCACAGCGGAACAATGTTCAGATACTACACTTCCATGGGCGGCATTTCGCTCAGCTGCCCAAAGAGAAGGAACAGCGTTTCGGGAGACAAAGTCAAAGAAGGGCGGCGAGGTACCGCCTGAGCCGGCACGGAGCCTAGCTAATCGCACTACAAGCCGGGGACTTTGACAATTGCTGTCCACATCTTCGCAGTGGTAACCACTTTGGCTGTGGGATGCAATGCCGCATCATGCAGTTTGCGTAATTATCATTGGCAAAGAGGATGTAGTTAATTATTTGATAAAACACACACAGATTAGTCAGATATGGGGAACTACTCTGGAAAATGTTCTCTGGGAAAAAAAGAAAATAGAAAAAGGAGGTTCTGGAGAATAACACCGATTCGAAGATTTGCCTTCATTGCACTCTTTGGGGTGTTAGAGCAAGAAAGCTTCCCAAGAGCAACCCCGGCTCTGGCGACGTTGTAAGGACTTCCGGGGATGGTTAATGGAGAGGTGGAAAAGCCGCCTCGAGCGGATGGGCATCCCAAACACAACACATTGGATATTTGGTCGGTATCAAGGAGTTAACGGGAAGGATTCCGCAAAGTCCGTGAGGGTCTTGTGTGTCCCGGCATCGGAAGCCGCAGCTTCAACCGGGCAATGCAGGAAACAGACTGCGGGCTCCGCATAGGAAAAGGGGGCCAACAGAGCGAGAATCCCGAGCCGCGACGACGCAGCGGCTCGGAACCGCGGGGTACATGTACAAGGGGTACAAAAGAGTCATGCAAAAGGAAACAAACATCCCACCCTTCACAGCACTCCATTAAAGCTATTACCTATGACATAGGTACTAAGTATTTTACCCGCTCACACACCACACACCCTCCACCACCACAAATCGGCCAAACTCCCACACACCACCACCACCCCACGCACAGTACCACCCACCATGGCCCCCCGAGAGTCCCAACCGCTCCCACCCTCCCTACCATACCGCCTCGATGGCAAGGTAGCGCTTGTGACCGGCTCGGGCCGCGGAATTGGTGCCGCCATGGCCGTCGAGCTTGGCCGAGCGGGCGCCAAGGTGGTTGTCAACTATGCCAACTCGCGGGAGTCGGCCGAGAAGGTCGTGGCCGAGATCAAGGCCCTCGGCAGCGACGCCATGGCCCTGCAGGCCGATGTCCGGCAGGTGTCACAGATTGTGAAGCTGATGGACGATGCCGTGGCTCACTTTGGTGGGCTGGATATTGTGTGCAGCAACTCGGGCGTCGTTAGTTTCGGGCATCTGAAGGATGTGACCGAGGTATGTCCTCCGAGTCCCTTGTTTACCTCCGACCTTTCCCCTTTTCATAGCTTTATCCTGAACCCTAACCCTAATCTAATTACCACTAACACGAGAAACAAAAAAAAGGACGAATTCGACCGTGTCTTTAGCCTCAACACGCGCGCGCAATTCTTTGTCGCGCGCGAGGCATACCGCCATCTGCGCGAGCACGGCCGCATCATTCTGATGTCGTCCAACACGGCGCGCGACTTCAGCGTGCCTCGGCACTCGCTGTATTCTGGGTCCAAGGGGGCGATCGACTCGTTCGTGCGCGTGCTGTCAAAGGACTGCGGCGACAAGAAGATCACGGTCAACGCGGTGGCGCCGGGGGGCACGGTCACGGATATGTTTCATGATGTGTCGCAGCATTATATCCCGGGTGGAGAGAAGTATACGGCCGAAGAGAGGCAGCAGGTGAGCTTGTCCCTTTCGTGACTCTGAGTCGGGATTGGTAAAACGATACTAATATGCCTTGGGCTTTTTTCGTTTAGATGGCAGCGCATGCCTCGCCGCTGGTGCGCAATGGATATCCCGTCGACATCGCGCGGGTGGTTGTGTTCCTCGCCAGCAACGAGGCCGAGTGGGTCAATGGCAAGATCATTACGGTGGACGGGGGGGCAGCGTAAAATGCTACTAACCCAACAAGAAGGAGCAGCACTGCAGTAGCTGATGGGGCATTCACTACAGGTTAGAGGCTGTCGACGGGATAGTGGGAAAGGAGTTGAACGGGTTTGGTACCAACAGCTCCAAGCTGCATGATACAACAAAAAAACACCGTTGAACAGGACCTTTGCTCTAAGAATACGGGAATATGGCCCTCTTGTGCGCATGGTTCCGGCTAACCTCGCTCGCGCAACCTTTGCCAGAGCAGCCGGTAAAAGCAAGCATAACTGAATGCGAGTCATCTGCATTCCAGGTTGCACCATGCGACGCGGGGCAGTCCTTGTAGCTTCGCGACGGGAAATAACTAAGTCAGTCACTCGTAACTTATTTCCTCCTGCCTTGATCCTATGTGCGGTGCCCCGGATCGTTGGTCATCGACATCGTTGGTTGGATTATTGGATCATGCATTTAAGATTTTTATCATTTTATTTCGCCTGGAGGCACGAAGTCGAAAGGGCCTTGGCACGCTAACTCCAGTAATCACATACGATTGGTCGGTTGTCACAGTTTTAGGCATGTGGGTTCATGATCCGTGCCCGGGTTAGGGTTATTTGGCTTATCTAAGCGCCTATCACTTCAAATCATGCGATCCCGCGCATGCTTGTCCTTTCTCTCTTTACTTGTAGAACAACAGCTGAAGCATCACAAAATTCTGCATCACGCATTATTGAACTAAGCCTATCTAGGAAGGGTGAGTGAGTTGCTGCGTCCTCAGTCCGTCTCATGCATCGAAACAGAAATTTGATCGTCGATCCTCTCCGATTGGTTGACTCAGCGATTAGCTGGCAGGGCTTTTCCACCTCCTGCGGGGTCGTGACAATCAGGAATAGGTTAACCTGGGTTTATCCGACGGTCTATCAAAAGCTTTGTCTTCTCCTCTTGTTCGATTCGCAGGGAGACCAAGTCCGAAGATGTGAGGCTGCCCTTGAGCAAGTGTCGGAGACGGACGAACTCGGGCTGGGCAAAGGCAACCGAAAAAAGTGGAAATGAGAAAGCGACGAATGAAACGGCCTTGTTTTCCGAAAAAGGTACCCATGACCCCAGGTACTTGACCGAAGCCCGACGCCCGACGCACGACGACTAGCGGCCACCGAGCCTTGTTTCCTAATTATTGGTCGGAGAGCAATTGATTCATCGCAACAAGCATGCACGTAAAGCAGCCAACGGAACTCGGCGACGACGATCAGAGCTACTCCACTTGATGGTACTCTTACAATACTGGATGATGCTACTCCGACGAGCAGGGTGGTGTCGGTGACTCGGTGTGCCGGCTGGGTCATGATTACGGAGTATCGTCGCCGCGAGTTCGAATTGGGCCAGGGGTGAGAAGGCGTTGAGAAAAAAATTGTGGATCAATCCAGTGAATTTGCAGTGGCCAAACTAATCTAGAGCTCATTGAGCAAGATCTCGTAACGCAACTCCTTCGATTTCCAGCACACGTGGTTGGGATTTCCCAATCGTGAGCTGATGAACGTTTGGAACTTGATTCGCCGTTCTTTTAGATCGAAGAGCCTGGCATTCCTCGAAACATTCCAGATGCTTTACCCTGCCCAAGTGTGCTGGGCAAACCTTATGAGTTGGGAAGCATTACTAATTAATACGTGACAAGAAGTAGAAGAGTAATAATTACAGAAAGCGACTAGCCATGATCACACACACACAAACTGGACTGGTCATTACAATCATGTATGGAGTTTTGGAAACATGTTTTGTATTTTGTAACAAGTTCTTCATACGCCCCACCCGGCAACCTGAGCTTGAGGTGAACCGCTATCAACAGTTCAGGGCTCTGCCGTCAGCATCACGACCAGTCCCCATCTAGTAAATCCTCCACCTTCTTCCCAGCCTCCATATCGCGCCACACCTCGTCAATGGTCCACGGCACAAACTTGTGCCCGGGCGGGAAATTAGTGTTGGCAAACTCAGCCCCAGCCACGAGGTGTGCAAACGCCTGGCCATATTTTTCATACGCATACGCCTCCGGATCGTGTTTAAAGATCCAGCTGGGAAACCTCGTCCGGATCCGCGCCGGATCGGCCCGCACCGCATCCCAGTCCGTAGCCGTCTTGAGCTGGGAGTTGACAAACGACATCTTTTGCGCACAGCTCACCCTCTCGTACCGCAGCAGATTGTACACCTGCGCCGCCAAGCCCACCCGCTGCGCGCTGCCCGCTAGCTGCAGACATGTCGCGAGCGTGACGGCGTCCTCGAGCGCCTGGGTCGCGCCGTTTCCGGACGTCGGGATGAAACTGTGCGCGCTGTCACCCACCTGCACGACGCGGCTCCCCCTTCCTCCGAGTCCTCCCGGCGACGACGATGACGATGATGTCCAGGTGCGTCGCAAGTCGCGCCAGAGCAGCGGCCAGTGAACGACGGCACCGCGCGGGGCTGTGCGCACCAGCGCGGCCACGGCCGGGTCCCAGTCCGGCGCGCCGCGGAGGAGTGCCTGGGCGACGGCTTCCGGGTCGGCGTCGGGCTCCCAGGACTCGGTAGGCTCGGGCGTTTCGGATGCGGAGTCTGCCGCCGTCTTATCCCGCGGCGTAAACCCCCACGACACGGTGTCGTCCGACAGGAAGATGCCCATGTACATGCCCGGGCCGAGCCAGTATTCCCAGCGCGGCCGCGCATCGCCCCAGCGCGCGCGCACCGTGGGGTCTTGCATAGCAAGCTCGCGTGGGTAGGCGGTGCGGTAGATGGACATGCCGCTGGACCGCGGGGGAGTAGTAGTAGTAGTCTGTCCTTCTCCGGCAGCAACAAGCATCTCGGACCGCGACTTGAGTCCGTCCGCGGCAATCACCACGTCGGCGATACACACCTCGCCCGATTCCAGCACCACGCCTCCGCGGCCTCTGTGATCCCCTTTCCCCCCCTTTTCCTTCCATAGGCCGTTATCATCATCATTGTCCTCATCAAAGTAGTCGCGCACCGTGCAGCCGTAGTCAACCCGCAGCCCAATCCGAGCGACCTGGCGCAGCAGCATGCGGAAGAACAAACGGCGGATCTGGGCGGGGGCGACCGCAGGGTAGCCCCTTTTTGCCCGCTCGGCGAGGTGTTCGGGGTCGTTGAACGAGGGGACCGTCGGGCCGTAGATGTGCTCGCCCGTATGGCGCTCATAGCTGACGTCTGCGTGCACCTGCTCGGTCTCGAGCTCGCGGGCCATGTCGGGCCAGTGGCGGAAGACGGCTAGGGCTGAGGGCTGCATGACGATGATATCTCCGGAGTATACCGGGCCTTGGCTGCGCTCCAGGATGCGCGTCACGGTGTGCCCCTTGCGCCAGCACTCGAGCGCCGACATCAGGCCGCCCATGCCGGCGCCAACGATGAGCACAGTGATGCCTGTTTCGGGGTGGCGGTGGGGGAGTTGCGGTGGTGAGGTTGTTGAGGATGCTGCTGCTGCTGTCCATCGCTCGGGGTCAAATTCGTGCTTGTCGCCTGCGACATTGACAAGGATCTTGTGTTGACTCATGATGGATGGTCACGATGATGTGTGGAGGTTGAGGATAGTGGGAGCCTGGGTATCGAGCGAGCTGTGTGCATCTTGACGAGTATCGAGACGAGCGCATCGTTGTTCACATCAGGCTATTTCAAGACATGGTGAAGTTGGGGACCGGGACACGGGGTTGAGGAAACTTGGTGCTTGAAGTTGTCAGCCTCTGAGGAGACTTAGTTTCAGTGGGGATCCGCCGAAGAGGTCTCGTATCGGGATTACGTGTTCTTGTTCGGGGTACGGAAGCCAATTAGGCAGCCCCTGAAATGAGTTCGGACCGAACGACCCTCGCCCCTGATGAACGACCCCCACGAATTAACTACCTACTAGACCGAACGTTAGCCAAGAGGGGAGTTTTTTTTTTTGTTTTATAAACGAAGCTCGAAGCAGAAGTAGAAGCTGAAGAGCTCCGGTCTTGCGGTTTGATACTGTACTTTTTCTGCGAATTAAACTGTAAGACGAAAGATTTTGCTCGTGTCAGGAGCCCTTAGTCCCTTCAACATGGACGGAGAAGAAGAAGCCCCGAAAAAATACAAGGGCGGCTACCGTCAAATCAACAAGTCCCTCAACATCTGCGCGTTTGAGGACTACCTCGAAGCCCAGGTGTCCCGCCTGCCGGATCTGCCCGACGTCGAGCAAATTAGTCCCCGCGTGCTTCGTATCCTGGGACAGAATCCGGGCAAGTTCACCCTCCAAGGCACCAACACCTACCTCATCGGCACTGGTCGCAGCCGCCTGCTCATCGACACAGGCCAGGGCCTCCCCGAATGGACCGCCTTACTCTCGCACACCCTCACAACCCTCAACATCACCCTCTCCCATGTCCTCCTGACCCACTGGCACGGCGATCACACCGGCGGTGTGCCGGACCTGCTCCGCCTCTACCCTCATCTCGCTAGCACTAGCCCCGGCGGCGGCGGCGGCATCTACAAGCACACCCCCAACCGCGACCAACACCCGATCGCGCACGGCCAAGTCTTCGCCGTCGAGGGCGCCACGGTGCGCGCTCTGCATTCGCCCGGCCACGCGCCGGACCACATGTGTTTTGTGGTCGAGGAGGACGGGGCCATGTGTACGGGGGATAACGTGCTGGGCCACGGCACGGCGGCGGTCGAGCACCTGGGCGAGTGGATGCGCTCGCTGCGGGCGATGCAGGCCGATGCGGGTTCGGCTGTGGGCTACCCGGCGCATGGGGCCGTGATTCCGGATTTGAGGGGTAAGATCGAAGGGGAGTTGGCGGCGAAGCGGAAGAGGGAGGAGAGGGTGGTGAAGACGCTTAGGGGGGTGAGGGATAACCATGGTATTAATAGTCATCAGGCCGGGGCTAAGGGAAGGGGGAGTGTCACGGTCAGGCAGCTTGTAGCGGCGGTGTATGGAGCGGGGATGGATGATCAGGTCAGGACGATGGCGGTTGAGCCGTTTATTGAGGAGGTGTTGAGGAAATTGGCAGAGGATGGCAAGGTGGCGTTTGAGGTCAAGGGCGGAGAGAAAAAGTGGTTCTTGATTCAAGAGTAGTACAATCTGACAAAACCTACCAGAGGGGGAAAACAATGATAATGACTTCTCTCTTGTCGCAGCGTTCCCGTCACAAAATCTGACAAAACTTAGTATAACTAGGGGAAAAAAAGGTTGGTTACCCAGTAAGCAAACCAAGTAGACAAACCTCCTTCATTAGGTATTAACGTTAGGTATCTATCTATCTTCAAATCACGATATTTGCAACCGAGAAAAGCAATACCCCCTTTTGCGCTCACAACACCAGGCCGCGGATTAGAAGTTCAGCCACTGTGACCAAAGTCCGAGAGGCTGAGAGCCAAGTCGGCAATGACAATCGGCCCCCGAGGGCAACACCGTCGCTATTTGACCATAAATAGTGACGGTTTCTCTCTCGTGACTTGTCACTTATCATGAACATGCAAGAACTTGCTGCATTATCCTAGCTCACTTCGCCCATTATCAACTTATCAAACGCATCACCATGTCGTTCGGGACCATCTACACGCACAAGGCAAGCCCACCTCCTTAGAGCCCTGGACCGCTATGTTTGGAATCACCACAACGGACTAACACGCGACCGTACGCTCTAGCCCAACCCGCGGACAACCGCTATCCTGGCCATCGCAAAACTGTACGGCCTCGAGCTGGACATCATCTACGCCAATAAGCATACCGATCCGGAAAACTACTCCAAGCTTCTCCGGGTCAGCCCCCTCGGCCAGGTGCCCGTGTTTGTCGGTGCCGACGGTTTCGTGTTGACGGAGTGCATTCCCATTACGCTGTACGTTGCCTCGCAAAGCGACACCACCACCCTCCTCGGAACCACCCGCCGTGACGGTTTCCTCATTCAAAAATGGATGTCCCTGATCAACTCCAACACGCTTCCCGCCGTCGGCGGCATCCTCATGCCCCTGATGGGCATCCAGCTGGCGGTGCGCAAGAACACGCAGGATTGTCTGCGCGCGTTCTATGCCGACTGCAAACTGCTTGATGCGCACTTGACCGAAAGGAAATATCTCGTGGGCGAGGGGTTGACGGTGGCCGATCTGTTTGCCGTGAGCATGCTGCAGTTCGCTGTCTCGGTGTTTCACCGCGTGCTCAAGGCCGAGTATCCGCAGCTGTGGGAGTGGTTTGGCCGTGTGTATGAGACACCAGTCTTGAAGGAAGCGGCGGGGGAGTTGAAGCTGTTGGATCTGCCGATGCCCGAGCTGGAGTAAGGGGGCCCTTTCCTCCGGCCACCCGAGCTCCGATCGGCCCGTGTCATCGGAGTCCGACCGGCCGGGCAGCGGAGCTCCGGATGTTTTTAGAAGCAGAAATAGCCTGTGTATCAATCAATACTCTGTTTATTATTTGATTGTTTGTCCCATTGTATCAGCAAGATCAAGTTCCCAAATATCCAGGCCAAAAGTTCTCCCTATCTCTAACCAAGCCGTCCCTCTAGCACACACAACTCCTCATCATGGTCACCACAACCAGACACCTCCCCAACATGGGCAGCCAAGCTAACCTGAGTGCGATGGGCGCCGAGGTAGCCGTTCTAGCAACCACTGTCGCCGCTGCACTCGAGAAAGGCGGCCATCCTCAACCATCCTTTGCCGCAGATAGCCCTGCCACTTTTCCACCAGATGCCGACATCCAACAGCCGCGCCTGCGCCTGATCGAGGTTCTCACCGACCTACTCTACCTAGCCACGGGGGCTGGCGACTACCTGTTTCTTCATGGCGGTTTCTTTGTGCGTTTCCCCCTAATTACCCCTCTCAGCTTCTATCTCAGCTTCTCAAGAGGGTAAAGAAAAAGAGCCACAAAGCGAAAGGAGTGAAAAAAAAAAAGAAATAAAAAAGTAAAATAAAAAAAGAAAGAAAGAAAAACAGATTGGACGTGTCCGGCTAACCCCTCTCCACCCCCAGCTCAACCACGACGCCACCGTTCTCGACCTACTCAACCAATTCAACATCTTCACCCACGTCCCCCTCTCCAGCAGCGCCAGCTACACCGACATCGCGCGCGCCACCAACCTCCCCGAGGCCGCCGTCCGCCGCATCCTCCGCTACGCCTTCACCATGCGCTTCTTCGCGCCAGATCCCACCGACCAGAGCAACAACCGGGTCGTGCACACGGCCTTCTCCGCCCACGCCGCCCGCTCGCCCGCCCTGCGCGCCTGGTTTGGCATTGCCCTTGACGAGACCCGCCCGGCTACCGTGCATACCGCCGAGGCCCTGCGTCGGTTTAGTGCCGGGCGGGCGCAGCCGAGCGAGGAGCTGGATGAGACGCCCTTTTCGCTGTGGTGGCCGCCGCGGGAGGCGGAGTCTGAGTCTGAGTCTGGGTCTGGGTCTGGGTCTGGTGACGGTCTGTGGGCGGAGAAGAAGAAGAAGCGGATGAGCTACTGGGAGGCGCGGGACGACCCCAAGGAGGCGTGGCGGGCGAAACGCTTTGCCGAGGCTATGCAGGCCTCGGTGGGCAGCGCCATCATCCAGGCGGACGATGTGGTGAATCGGTTTGATTGGGGCGCGCTGGGGAAGGCCAAGGTGGTTGATGTCAGTGCCCTTATTATCTTTTTCTTCTCTTTTTTCCCTTGCTCAGGCATCTCCCTATTTCCCTTCCCGTACCGAAGTCCTAATTATCCCCGACTAACAACGACACGAATGTGTCTGAACAATAGGTCGGCGGATCCGACGGCGCCCTCGCAGCCGTGCTCGCCCGTAAACACCCCCTCCTGCATTTCGTCGTGCAAGATCTCCCACACATCAAAACCGATTTCCAAACCAACCTCCCCGCCGACCTAGCCGCCACCGGCCGCATCCAATTCGAGGGCCACGACTTCTTCCAACCCCAGCCCCAGACCGCTGGCACCGACGTCTTCATCCTCAAGCACGTCCTGCACAACTGGCCGGACAAGCACGCCGCGCAGATCCTGCGCAACCTGGTCGCAGGACTCAATACTAATACTACCGGCAGTAGCGATAGCGATAATAAGAAGCAGCAAAATGGTAAGGGCGGGAGTTGGAGTCGGAGTCGGATCCTGATCTGCGACAGCGTGGTGCCAAGCGAGCAAGAAGCGCATACGCTGCCGCTGAGCGTGCGCAAGGGCATCGCGGGCGCCGATATGCAGATGCTCGTAATGCTCAACGCGTCAGAGAGGACTGTCGATGACTGGAGCAGGCTGGCGCAGCGGGCCGATCCGCGGTTGAGATTGGAGAAAGTGCATCAGGTGCCCGGGGCCATGTCGAGTTTGTTGGAGTTGGTGTTAGATGAGGGAGTGGAGTGAAAAGGGATGGGAGAAAGTCAAGATGAACTCGCGTAAGGTACCTAGCCTAGTGCCTCAAACAGTCCTCGATCAGAATCCGAAACGGCGACCCGTACAGTGTGCATCACATGAACGTCCATGTTGGTAAGAAGCCCTCATAAAGGGTCACTGATCAATAGCTAGGTTGTGTGACAATCTCATTGCTCATCAGCCACACTCACCAAATCTTCAGAAACTTGACTTGATGGCACTTTGAACATGCCTCGGAAAATGCATCCGCTATTAGCGGAAAAAGTAGTACACCAGCTTATCTTAGTCGTCGTCCACCAATTCAGGCTCCGGAGGCCCATCGATAGGGACGAGCTCATGACGTGGTTTTTTCCAGCAATTTCCTAATTACATCACCATGTCAGATATCAAGGTTTGAAGAGAAGGTGGGGTGGGTCTGGGAAACGACGTACTTTGATTCCTCAAAGCGGCCTCGATCAAATTCGTCGACAGCGAGACGATAATAGCCCATGCAGGCCTGCACCGAATGTTCTCAGCAAGTGACTTGGAGCACCGAGAAGGAGATAAAGGCCGGGGTCGACGCGTTTCTGCAGCGGGAGGGCCTAGTCGCGCGAGCGCCTGCCTAGGAGGCAACTAGGATTTGCCTTGCGAGTTATAAGAACGACAGGCGACATCCCCTTTTGCCGCTCCAATTCCAGCCTGAGCTTTGCGTCGACGCAAGCCGTTGGTTGCCATTTGTCTGATAGCCCTGGGTCCTGGGATGCTGCACTCCGTCCTGGAGCTGGCCGTTTGGCCGCCTGCCCGTATGTGTTGCTAACCTATAGGGATGTAGAGGGGCTTGGGCTGCGCTCCCCTTTTAGATAGCTTTACCCTTATATATAGGGACCCATGTATGGGTTATATCGCTTTGCACCTATATCTCGAAGCAGTGGAAATAAGTGTCACGATTTGGCCAATGAAGCGGCCGGGTGGGTCGCCGCTGGGGGCGCAAGACGCCCTGACGTCCAATCATTCTACAGCCAATAAGGAGAGGATCAGCTTGGCGTCGTCATCCAGTGGTATCAGAACCCTGACTGGCTCGCAATCAGCCGCTGACTGACTGTAACCCTA
>NW_026944085.1:0-182028 GCF_033296635.1 Dichotomopilus funicola | reverse complement strand
GCATATGTGGATATTAGCCAATATCCCCTGTGGGAGCGGGGCAGGGTTAGGGTTATAGTCAGTCAGCGGCTGATTGCGAGCCAGTCAGGGTTCTGATACCACTCGATATCGTGGCCACCGCCCGAGGTGTAGATGGAGTAGATCGTTCCTTCGGCGGCGTCGTCTGTTGAAAGACCGCGGTAGTCAAGCTTGGCCAGGAAATGATCGCCGTCGTTGTCGTAGTCAGTTCGGATCAGGACAACAAACGTCTTACCGGTGCCCTCGATCTCGTAGTAAGCCTCGCCCTTGTCGTCAACTGCATATGACGTTGCCCTGTATTCGAACATGTTTTGCCTCGACTCCCCTTGAGAAAGAGAGATGTCGTTAGAAGCGAGGACTAATGAACCATATTACGGACTGGAGGGAGCTCACCGGCCGGAATGTCATGCCACTCAAATCCCGTCATTTGATTTGTGTGGGTGCTGGTAAGCTTGAAATTATATGGTGATCCGTTCACAATGCTGAGGTAATTTTTGTTCGGCAGTGCTGGCGGATTAGTCCCCACGGGCAAAGCAGGAGGGTAGCTGCCATCTGTCTGCTGCGGGTCGTCACCGTTAGGCTCCGTCAGTCGGCCTTCGCAGGCATCCGGCTCGTTCTGGATCGGATCGAAGACAGAGATCTGGCTCCAATAAGGATGAAAGTCGACAGCAAGGTTATCTGCCGATTTGATCTTGTAGCCGTCCGACTCAATCATGTTTACCGCCCCGACAGTGATGAGGTTGTGGATCCGGACATGTTCAAAGTTGTCCTCGACGAGGATCAAGCTCTGCTGGCAGTTCATTTTATCGACTAATTATGGGTCGACGGAGGATGTTGTTAGAGAGAGGCTGTCCCCGTCATAACCTGAATCTAGAAAGGGAGCAACGTACCACAGTCCTGGGTGTATGTCGTGAACCAAGAATAGAGGCCCGCGCCGGCGATGAAAATGTCCGTGGAGTTTCGGACGAGAAGAGCCCATGAGGCATCACATCCAGAAGCGTCACTGTTCTGGCAGTCATACTCCCAGTCACCGGCAAACTTACCGACCGAGCCAGCAAACGGTGCCGGTGGCTTGGGGGTGGGCTGGTAGTAGGGCGACTCCGACTGGATCATACCGGCAAACACATTCCGAGCCTTCCAGAAGTTGTATTGGTACATGACAGCGTGTTCGGAAGACGTTCCATAGAGCCATGTTGCATCGGTGCTCTCCACAAGCAGGCCGCGAGACACGTAGACAGACATTTGTACCTGCGTAGAAACAGAGTAATCAGCCTCCACTCCTTTTTTTCTCTCTCTTTTTCTGGTTTCTTTTTGTGTTGTCGCGTTCTGCATATCACGAGGGACTTTACTTACCATGTTGCTGGTGCCATCCTCCCAGCCCGGGCCGCCGATACCACGGTCCGCCAACCATAGCCAGACGTTATCCAGCAGGGCAGATGAGCCCGGGGTGATATGCATCATCAGACTTCCCACGCTACAACCGCTGTTGGTCCCGGAGGTGGAAGGAGGGCATTGCTTTGAAGTGAGTTCGGTGCCCTCAGCACCACCGAGACGAACGTGACTATCTGTCCCGGGTGTCAGCAAATCCCCACGGCCGTCGAGGAATCCAAATAATTTCTAGAGTAATTACCCCACATGCCGGCAGCTCCAGGTGAGCTGGCCTTGATATTCCATTCTACCAACACGGTGCCGGGGGTTGGTCCCTTGGAAGTGAATAGGAGATCCTGTATCTCTACACTCCCCACGTCGCCACGTTTTCCTACTCGAAGAAGAGGGCGCGGATTCCTGCCGTAAGGGTGATTAACAGCCACATTAGCACAGGCTAGGGATAAGAGATGGGGATACAAGGGACAGTCTACGTACGAAGCATCACCAAAGTTGTCTCCCAAGGCCACGAGTTGAGACCAGGCCTCGCCCACAATTCTCGCGCCCGCTGGGACCGTGATTGTATCGGTGAGGATGTAGGAGCCCGCATCCACAAAGATGATCTTGGAACCGGCGTTGTCGTTGAGCGCCTTTTGGAAAGCCTCCGTGTCATCAGTAGATCCGTCACCTAGGGTTGTGTCAGTTCCCAGGTGGAAAGGAAAAGAAAAGCCACACCGTTAGGGAAATAAGAATGGAGAAAACTGTAGGGTGGTCAACAGCCCGGTGCAAGCATACCTTTGGCGTAGTCTTTCATGTGAACAAAGGAAGCGGCTCCCTCGTTTTCATATTGAGGTCTTGCCCTCTCAAAGAAGGGCAATTTTGGGAGACCCGAGCGCGAAGAGCCAAGAAGGGACTTCTCGCGGTCGGTAGTGAAGGTCATAGAAAGGGAGTCGCCCCTGACTCGACTGTCCGAATAGATAGGCCCGAGAACCCATGTGTCGACGCTGCCCACGCTGGCCGGGAGGTACACCTTGCCCTCAGTGTCCACGACTGGACTCTGGACATTGTCGAAAGCAACATTGTCCAACGTAATACCAGTAGTTCCCTTAGCCAGCTCCTTGGTGGCCGAAAACGTCAAGATCGCAGTCCCCGTGTTGGTGAATGTTGAATCCAACAGCAGAATGGACCCCGTGTGATGGGTGCCGTCCTCCGAGACGAGCTTGAATCCGGTCGTACAACCGGAGATGTCGATGCTCTTCCAGGTCTAGTTCAATAAAGGAGTAAGTTAGCGTCCTAAAAACCCTAGTCCACGGCGAATGGTCACTCACCCAGCCCCAGTCCCAAATGAGCTGCACGGCGGTTGCGCAGTTTCTGAACTTCAGCCGCTGGGCCGTAAATTGCTGGCTGCCGCCATCTGTAATTAAACGCTGGTTAGTACCTCACCTTCACACTGAAGCGAGACCACGTTCGGGCAGCCTCGGCTGGAAAAGGGGGTAAGCGTACAGATGCCAAAGTTACCACCGTTGAACGTCAAGTCACTCATTACGCCGCCACTCCCATTTTCGGCAACTGAAAAGAGGCTTGTTAGTAGCTTATTCACTGGGCCCATTTATCAGGTTCTAATTAACTGGGAAGACACAAGACTCACAAATGGCCTGCTGAGTGGTCGGGGGAGCGCCGACGTTGAACTCGACGTTGGACAAGCTTGTAGCCTGGGCTACTTGGTAATGAATCGCACAGATGTAGGCACCTGGGTCAGTCTGAGTGATGTCGAACTTGAAGTTTCGGATCTGCCGATAAAAGTTGGCATAGGCGTGTCGTATCAAGATCCCCCCGGTTAGCATTCCTCTCGATGTGGTGCCATGACAGGTAATTACCCAAGTAATAATTAATGAACAGCAGAACGTACCGTGTTGATGTACCATTCGTTGGCGTTCCCGTCAGGCCCTGTCCCGCCGTTGGGAACGTATTCGTCGGTCGAGAACACACCGAGTCCGACAAAGGAGGGTGCACCTAGTATGACAGGGGGATCATTCGGCTGTGTCATGGATCGATGGGTAAGCTTGCAAGTCATGCCGGAGATTTGATTGATCGGAGGTTGCTCGCTCGTACATTTCCAATCATTTGTGTCCCAAAAATAGCGTATATTGTGCTGGAAACGAGGTATGTGCCTTTTCAAAAGAATGTTCGGTTACTACCTATCAATGCGGGAACCCTTTCATCACTCAACTGACGTACCTGAGGGGAAATAAACAACAGTGTTGTGCAGAGTTGAGCCATTGCAGCCTTCTGCGCATCTACGGCTGCGAGTAGAGTTGATGGCGCTTCGGATGGCTGCCGTATCCTCCTGTCAACCCCAGAGAAGTTAGCATATTGCCTCAACTGATTACCTGCCAGATACATTGGGTGTCTGTAGGTACATGTACCTAAGCTACTTAAACCTGGGAGATGTCCCATCATCACACAAGTTACACGATGGCGACAGCGCACTGGAAAGGGGCTGAACCTACTGTCACGCCGTCCCCAACAGCACCAAAGTCCTTGACATTCCGGAGGACCTTGGATTATTCCTTCATCAGCACGGCGCTTAAGTTGTCAATGATCCCAACAGCAGATGTGTGGGCGTGGGATAGTGAGCAAGGTGGTAGGTAGTCAATCAACACACCCGGTAGCTATCATCCTTCTTGAAGGGCCAACTCCCCTTGCGACTGATGTCTTCCATCCAATACCCAGCCCGCTTGCGGACCGTGGGCGTCGGAGCCGAGCGGTTCACGCTAGCATCCGCGTCAGCTTCAGCCAGCAGGGCAGCAGCATCGGCGATTTCTGGGGTAATCTCGAGTAGAGGCGGGGGCTCTTCTGATGCAGTCTCGTTGGATGAGGACGTGAAGCGCGTAGCTGGAAATGCTCCACCGAGCTGGGTGCCGGGTCTGAGGGTGTATCTGTTCCGCGAGGGATGATCAAGACGGGCCTTGTTGCGTACGGCAGCCTCACTCAAGGCACCCTTGACAACGGCACGGGCGGTCTCAAGGTCGGCGGCTGTGGCATTCCGCAGACGAGGAGGCGCATGCGGTGATCTGGTGGTGTTGACAGGAACATCTCGTAGGGCAAGGAGGCTGGAGGCGGACCTGGGTTCTGCGTGCAAAGACAAGTGCAGAGATAAGCCACAAGGGAAGAAGAGGGTCAACGACGTGAGGACGAGAAGCCATCTCAAGAGGCCGATGCCGACTTTGGAAGTCATCATGTTCACTTTGAGCCGCTACCTTACCCCTGAGGCAAAGGAACTAGGTTCTGAGCCGTGGTCTAGAGCACAAGAGAGCCATGATGATTGGGGCATGTCCCGGGCTCTTTATACTCGAGGAAGGCAGCTCCCGTCAGGAGACGATACTTTGATGATGGTAACCCAGAGCCGTCCCAGCATGTGCCCCTCGCTTCTGCAGCTATTTTCAATTTTGTTGGCTCGGTCAATGTAATGTCACTGACTCCCCCCCCACCCCTTCCCCTCCAAGGAACGAAGTTCCAGACCACCAGAGGAGACACAAGATCCATCATCCTCCCGCCAGCGTTGATAGGCATAGGCATGGGACATGTGCACTGCAGGCCGGCGTCTTTTTTTCGGGACACTCATTTCCGACATTGACAGGACGTGAATTCGGCATCGCGACCGAGCTGGCTGCTGGATGAGGCCCAATCTGTAGTCCGCACCCAACCAACAGCCAAGGCTCGTCCTCGGCTATCAGGCACACGGCCCGAGTTTTGCGACCTCCCATCAAGATTCAAAAGTTTGCACTCGCAGTCGCACCGTCGGAATCCTCCTTCATCACCGCCGTCCGAGGGCATCGTCCCCCAGAGTTCAGAAATCCGATCCCTACGCCGGTTTCTTCCACGCGTCGCGACTGGCGGCCGAACTTTACCTCACTTACACTGTTACACACCATGCCCGGCACGCCGCGCAGGCGGCTAACCAATCGGTCCAATCCGGCAACCAGGGTTCACCTGTTTTGTCGGGCGCTGGCATTTCTCTTTGAGCTTGCTGTCTTGATCTTCCTCATTTATATCAGCAAGACGCAGGGCTACTCCAATGGAATCCGATACGCCGGTGTAAGCCCCCCCCCCGCACACTGTTTCACGGTTCGCCCAGACTCACATAATCACTTCTCAACGTGTAGGTTGTCTGCGCAATCCTGCTCAATGCCAGTCAAGTAGTGGCCCTCGCTGATCATCACCATCGACTGCGCCATGTCCCCCATCCGTGTGTCATCATCTTTGATATTGTCATCCTAGTGCTCCTAGGCGCGAGCATTGGGTACGATTTTGTTGAGGCATTGTCTCACCTGGATAGGCGCGCTGGTTCCGTCTCCCGTGCGGCTTTTGACAACCAATATTACATGGTGTATACGATGCTGTAAGCTCTCTCTGTTCTATTTTACTACTTCTAAATTCGTTACCAAGCCACTGATATCCGTGCTTGTCTCCTAGTGTGGTGCATGGAATCCTAATCGGTGTCTCCCTATGGGACTTTTGCCTACAGTCCCGGCGTAATGATCGGCTGCCGTCTGCTGGTAGCTCTGTCAATGCCACGGCAATAGGCGATGATCCACGCGAGGAACGGGAGAGGCGAAGGGATGTGGAAGGAGTTGAATTGAGGATGAGGTAGCGAGCTTGCTTTTAGATGGAGCCCCCTGTGTTCTTATTAATAACGCTTCACAAACCGGATTTATCACATCGGCTTCATCCCTTTTGCTGGAACCTCGTGGGAAGTACATCGCGTGAAGTATATCGCTTCCCCTTGATTACCCCCGTGGTCATCTGTCAGACGTTGTCACAGTCGTGTATCTAAGACGAAAAAGTAATTACAACAGGCCAGTGCTGCGCGGCCACCGAAACCTCACCCTGGGGTTGAGAGCAGGGACCGTGATTACGAAAATCGGCCATTCCAGGAATCTAAATAGTGCTTTGGCGAAGACCCTGGGTCTCCCTGTTTTGTTTTGGTGGGCTGCGATTCATACTTGCCCAGAGAAATCCAATTGCGTCACCAAAGGGCGCTCCGTGGTTTATTCAGACCGCGATTATGATTACGTTCATTATTTTGACATTCTTTTGATGAAGTTCTCACCCTTGAAAAAGCCCACCGTTACAAAAGATACCGCGGCCGCCTCCTGGCCTCGGGCAGACGCACATACGCCAGCTCCCGTTCCGAGTACTTGAGCTGCCGGAGACGTAGAACGTGATAGCATTGCGCCAATGCGGATGCCCTGTTCCAAGTTCACCAAGTTAGCCACGACGCCCTTCAAGTAGATGCTATATGAAAAAAAAGAAAGAGAGAGAAAGAAAGAGAAAACGAGAAAAGAGAAGAAAAAACTTACACCCCCAAACCCCCAAAAACAAAAACCACCACCGTAAGATTATACAGCATCCCCTCCACCGTAAACGGATAACACTTCTTCCGCCTGCTCTTTCCACACGACACCATCTTCTGGTTCGTATCTCGATCATTATAAAACGGGTGTGTCAACACAAGGATGGCAAGACCCCAGGCGAACACCCCCAACCAGAGCAAGGTTGAAGCCAAAAGAAAAACGCGATACGGTCGGGTGGGTTGCAGGCCTTGGAGGACTCGGTCGTTGGGGAGGCGGGTGATGTGTTCGGGCCGCGAGTGAGGTTGGTTTTGGGAAGAGGAGGAGGGTCCGGTGAGGGCTGTGGTGTCGGAGTCGGCGTCGGGGTTGGTGTCGTCTCCTCCTCTTCCTCTCGCTGATGCTGCTTGGTTGGGCTCTTCGGGGGTGATGCAGTACCAGAATATGCATGGGAGGTGGATGAGGGCCTTTTTTATTGGGTTGGGTTAATTAGTTGAGCTTTTTGGGGTCTCTTTTCTTTTGTTCATGTCAGGGACTGCTTGGATAATTACTTACCACCCCGAGACAAAAAAGAGAATACGGAAACACCATCCACGCCGTCTGGTGACCCGTCCCTCGCGACGCGATGTAGATGGTCAACCCGGTAAGAACTATGCTATCGAGCCAGCGTATTGTGGTGTAGAAATCGGCGCTCTTGATGCGCCTCTCGAGTGGACACAGCGCCGGTTTACCGGCATCTTTTTCGTTCGGGCACGATGGGTTGTTGCCGTCATTGTTGTTGTTATAGCCCGGATAGTCGGGTGGGGGTGGAAATATCTCTGAGGTGTCGGGTCGTCTTGATGTTGTTGGCTCCTCGTCCCTGGGCTCGTTGTGCCCGGTTGAGAGCATGTGCTTTTCTTCGTCTGATTCCTTGGTCATGGTGCTGCAGGCGTTCTTCTTCCGTCGCGTATGTGTGATGGGTTGAAATGAAGGAAGAAGATACCCGTCAGGCCTGGGAGGGAATTGCGTGGTTGTTTTCAATGAGACGCTCAAATGGGTTCCCTCCCTGAGTTGACAGCATGCGGCCCAATGCCGAGAAATCTAAGAGGCTGATCTCCCTGAACGTGGACTGAAAATGCAGATCAAAGTCTTGGTAACAGCGCCAGCAAGTGCTTGGCGAATTTTAGCTCCGGGTCATTCATCGATCCGAGATTCAGCTTTTCCGAGACTTTTTGACGACAACTATGACAAGTCAACGAAATTATTTGTACTGACGTCCCACACTACACCACGTAGCAAGACGACAGGGGCTATTTGATAGTACGTAGTCCCCAGGTAGAATGTCCCATTTCTCAATGGAGGGTTATAGGACGACCCTGACCGTGCTGGATTGTCGCAACTGATGACAGTAATTAAATGACCTATGCACCAAACTTACCGTACCTTCCCTCCATCCCCAGGATATAAGTCCCCTTCCCATTGCTTCAGTCACCATCTCCTCCCAAGTGAAATCCAAACACCGGTTTGGCTCAGCGGTACTGGGAGGAGCGCTGGTCCCGCCAATTCTCGTCGTAAATCGAAGTGGCCCCGGGTTCGATTCCCGGGGCCAGCGAAGTAAAATCTTTCAATAAAAAATTTTCGTAACTGCCAACGTCTATCCCTCCGGATGGGGATAGGGCTTGGTTGTGAGCTTTTTGCTTTTCAAACCAACAACCCCGTCAAACAAGTGTATTGTACATAACACATTTTCGCAACATGTTGGCTACTCTCATCCATTTTGACTGATCTCGCATATCCTATATACACAAGTGGTCCCTGATTACGCATCACCAAGGACCTTGTTCCCTTTCTTTTCCCACTTTAAATGTACATCTTCTCAAACCCAACGACGTCCCACTTGCCCGTCTCGGTGTCGAGGGTGACGTTGGTGCCGGTGGTCTTGCCACCGCGCACAAAACCAGCCTCGACATTGCCGCCAGCAACGGGGCGGTTCAGGTGGTTCTTGCCTGCAGCGACGGTGAAGTTGGCCAGCGGAAGATCCCACGCGTTCTGGGTGGCGACGCTGGGCGAGCCTAGTGAAATCAAACACGGTTAGTCATCTTTTCGAGGTTGATTTTCATTTGTTTTGAGTGCAAAACGGGGGCTGGGAAGTGAGTGTTGGCTTACCAAAGTACTGGGCAGTCAGGCCGTCGGGTTTGACGTCCAGGATGTAGTAACCGCGGTAGTAGCCCTCCTGCCACTGCAGCTCCTCGTTGGCCTCGACTAGCTTCTGGGCGGCCGCGCGGGCGGAGAGAATGGGGCCCTTTTGGCCGCTCGACGTGACAGCAGTGCCGGCAAACTCAACACCAACAGAGCCCTCGCCGGTCTCGGAGTTGTAGTCAGCCTGACCGAGCCAGGTGACATCAGCAACCCAGTTCTGGTGGCTGTCGCCAGCGAGGAAGACGTTGTTGCCGATGCTGTTGTCGTACAGGTGCTTGAGAGTGCGGTTGCGGTTGGCGAGGTAGCCCTGCCAGTTGTCGCCACTGTTGCCGACCTGCGAGAAGACGATCTGGCTACCGATGACACGCCACTTGGCGCCACGGTCCGAGGAGCGCGACAGCTCGTTGTAGAACCAGTGCTCCTGGCGGGAGCCCATGAGCGAGCGGGAGGCCTCGTCGCGGATCAGGTCGATGTAGTGGTCGTTCCAGCCCAGGCTGGTGATGCTGCGGTCGTAGTTACGGGTGTCGAGGATGATCAAGTCGAGCAAGTTGCCGAGCTTGAACGAACGCCAGATACGGAGGTTGTCATCGAGATCGACTTGGCTGGAGAGTGTGTGAGTGGAAGAACGGGCTGAACAGGAAGGTGTGGACAAAAACATACCGAATAGGCATCCACTCAAAGTAGGCGCGCACAGCGTTCATCTTGCGCTGGTCGACGCTGATGAGGTGGCCATTCGTGCGGAAAGACTCCTCAGTGTTGTTAAGGCCACTGAAGCCGTCCCTGTAACCGTTGTTGGCAAGCTCTGCGAACGTAGTTAGAAAGGAGGAATCCCAAAAAAGTCAATCATAATCAACACATGGAGGCTGCTTACCGTGGTCATCCCAAGTCGGGATCCACGCAAAGTCTTGGGCCAACAGCTGCAGGTTGGGGTCGGTGCGGTACTGCTTTGGAGTTAGCATGCTCTTCTTGGTCTGAAAATTGGGGAAAATGCGTTGAAGCTCACCTGGCCGTGACGGGTCCGGTAGTCCAGCAGGGTGAAGATGATGTGGGACGGGTCGTGGGCACGCTCGCCCTTGGTAGCACTCTCGTAGATGTAGTCACCAAGGTGGACGACAAAGTCGTGCTGGTCCTTGCGCGCGGCATTGCCGTAAGCGTTGAAGTAGCCGCTGGCTGTGAAAGTCTCGCGTTAGTAACGGTGGGTGATTTTCAAAGAGGAGGAAACCATACGGTAGTTGCTGCAAGAGAAGACAGCCAGCTTGAGCTGCTCGACCTCATCCTTCTCGGCGGGCGCGGTCTTCGTCCTCCCCACAGGGCTAGCCTTCTCAGAGCCGCAGATGGTGAACTGGTAGTTGTACACGGTGAATGGCTTCAGACCGGTAGCCTCAACCTGTCACATGGTTAACCCCGAACCCGCAGTTTGATACAGCTGGTATTGATTATGTGAACAAACCTTGACCGTGTAGTCAATGTCGCTCGTCGTGTAAGCCTTGCCGGACGAGACAACCGCTTGTGCCTGGCTCTTCCCCTTGCCTTTACCCTTGCCCTTGGCCGTTGGCTCCCAGACCGCCCAGTCAACACAGATCGGGTTGGGGTCAGCCTTGATGTACTTCTCAGTCTCGTGGTTGTAAAGGTCAACAGTGCCCTCGACGGTCACGTTACTGCCGTCAGACTTCAGGGACGGCGCCACACGGGTCCAGAGAATGATGCTATCCGCATAGGGATCACCGGAAGCGATGCCGTGGGTAAAGTTCAACTCCTCAGCCTTGTAAGGGACCGAACCGCGCTTCATGGTCCGGCGGGTGACCAGGGGCACGTCAATGCCCATGTTCTCATGGCGGCGAGACGGGCTGTCGTAGTTGAGGTTGCCCTCAAACGCGGCAGACACGAGCGGCGCCGCCAGGGCCGTGAGGCCCAAGGTCGAGAGGATTTGCATCGTATAGAGGAGCGGCGTGGCGGTTGGTCTCGAAAAGAACGGTCAGGTACCCTTCCAGCTACTGAGCGCACGTTCTCCCGGGGCGACTCTCGGGCCCCGTCCAAGCTGTTTTATACCATCTCTGTTGACTTGCGGTTTCTCTCCCACATTGTCGGTACGCCCACACTTGTGGTCATGCTCGGTGAATGGTTCAGGCAGGATCCTAGGAGCCGACCTCTCTCCCCACGGCTCAACCCAGTTCAAGTATCTCATCGTGCATGGCGAAGACGGTTCCGATTGCCGGCCGAACCAATAAATCACGGGCTCAATTACACGGGCTGCGGACTCTCTGCAGGACCCGGGATGGTGCAATGGGTGTTGTTGAGGAAGGCATGGGGGCCGGCATGCGCAACGTGAAGCAATACGGAAACGTCATTGGGCAATGCTTTGCACAACAGAGGAGAGGTCGTATTGAGCTCGGGACGCGGCAGGGATCGGCAGTGGGAAGCTTCGAAATTCGAGCTTCAACAGAGCGAATGGCGCGAGCCTTGTTGTCAGCACGGGGAATTTGCGCCGTTCTCGAATCCGAAAATCAGAGTTTTGGCGTCGGAAAGACCGGGTTTGAGTCGTTGTCTAGGGTGTCGCGTGGTGTTGTGCTCGCGTGGGGATCGGGCAAAAAAGAGTGAGGGGCAAGCGACCTCGGTTTCGGTGTTAATCGAGCCGTCTGGGGATCTGTTCCTGAATTTGTTCCGAAAATAACCCAGTTGCGTAGGCGGTGGCTGAGGCCAGGGCGTGGCTTGCCTATTGTGGCGTATTCCCTGATATGAGGGAGGGTTTATAACGACCTTTTCAAACGGCTAACTACGTGTACGGGGGCTTATACTTTATTTCCCTCATGAGCGCGATGATGTCGTCAGTCGAACTTGAATTCCTCGATTTTTTTGGTCCAGAGAGGGGCTTGCTTGGCAAGCTTGGCTTGCACAGAATTAACCCTAACCCTTACGAAACGAAATCGATGAGAGAGCAGATACGGTTATGCTTATCCAGTTGAAATCCGCTAACCCGAAGTGGAATGAATCCAAGTCGCCAAGCGATGAAATCTCTCGAGGTTCAAAAACACACAGTTTCGCTATCTGTTGTGCACTCAATTATAAAGCAATTCCCACGCAGTAAAATCCAGTCGCTAGGCAACGAAGGTAACGGCGGACACCCGTCATAGTTCATCCGTTTTATTGTAGGGCTACGAAGGAATGTCAATTCAAAGAGGAAGATGTAGTGAAGCACAGGCCACTTTTCAGCTTGGCGGCTTGGATTCACTCTACTTCGGGTTAGCGGATTTCAACTGGATAAGCATCGCCGCAGATACGAAGACACCTCACCTTGCAAAACTTCAGATTTGGCATCTCTTCAGTTCATGGGTTTCGAGCTTTGGATGTTTACTGTGTAATATTTCAGCGTCAGTTCGCCGATGCGTCAATGCCCCGACCCTAACGCGGGAGTCGCAACGCCGGAGTTGCTCTTCGTCGACTCCACGCGGCAGCATGCACTTCCCACTCTCACTTGTTCAATAGAGAACATCAGGTTTCATTTTTTCCAACTCTCTGCGATAAAGCCTATCGTACTATTTTCATATCGTTGATTGTTACGCTAGTTATACACTCCTTGTTCGGTCATTTTTTGACTACGTTGTAAATTCTTTGCCAATCGTACTTTCGATCTTCCCTTCAATCAAATTGTTGGTTAATTTGTAGTTTCAAGCATAACTGAGTACTAATACTAATATTATACCCAGGCAAGGAGGGGCCTCGCTGGGCCTGAGCTAAAAGGCAGAGGAAGTTCACAGCTTATGTAACGGTATCCCCCAGTGTTCCCAGATAGCTTCCCGCGTTAGGAGTCATTTATTGAGCTTTTGGACGGAAACAAGAAGACGTCAGCCGAGTCAGCATCGGGACTCGAGACGGAACACCAAGCATTGGATTCCGGGTGTTTAGTCCCAGATGGCAAGCATGGACGATCGCATGATGCAGTCTGAGGAGCTTTGGGCGTTGTGATCAGCAAAACACAGCGACATGGCGTGTGATAGCAAGTGATGGACGTTCGGCGAACGGACCGAATCGGGGATTCTCATCACGGTCGTGTTTGCTGGCCGGGTCCTGTTGCTTTTCACGTCAGCCATCACGCGCTGGTCAAGGAATATCCCCGTTGGCGTGAGCCCTAAAATTTGAGTTTTTGTGAACGCTTCATCGCAAGAGGAAGAGTCTGCAGAATCTCATCACCGCTTGTGCCGGAGCGGTTGCATTCATCAATGGGGTTCCCGGTTCGAAGTTGATGGCGGGTCACTGGGTGAAGCGAGGAGCGGGAAGAGGGGCATTGGCAGGGGCAAATGCGGGTTGATGGCGGGGGATGTCCGGGCTGGCTGAGTGCTCACCAATCAGAAGCCTGCCTTTACCGCTGGACCCACACCTGCACCCTGGCCGGGTTGGCCAACCACAGGGCCAAACGACGGTTGAGCTCTTCCTCTTCGCCTTTCAACGACGGGAGGCGCTCGCTCACAGGTCACACAACGCGGGCGCTATTTTCGCGGAACCCTGTTCATCATGCGGAAAACAGATGTGCCTGGACGACGCTCACGACGCTGAAGCGATGGATGGGCAGCTTTCCACATTTTGCGGCCAATGAACAACATCGTGGCTGCAGCCCGCAGCGGTCCCAGCAGACCCCAAAGCGGCCCAGGGCTTGTTCTCAGCCCATTCTTGCCATTCCAATGCCCCCCAGTGCCGAACTGGCCGCTCGATGGTCCCCTTTCCCGCCCAGCGCCAGCCGTTTTCGACACAGCTTCCCGGTTCGTTTGCGCAGGTCTTGCGTCTCAACAGCCGCTATATACCCAGTCGGGTCCGTTGACACGCGATTGTCCTGCTCCTTGCTGTCCGCCATTTGCCCACTGCATCGGCTCTCGAATCACGTTCTGCCCATCTCAATCACATCGTGTTTCGGCATGGCGGATGTTGTGATGCGTCCTTAGTCCTGACTACTCATCGTCCCCCCTGACTACGACCCCCTCTTTCGGTTTCTGGTGTTTCCGTCAAAAAAACCCCTCTCAGGCCCCGGGCTCCCTCAACTGTCTCTCACCACGATGCGACCTAGCGTGCCGCCATATAACTCCGTCTTCGTTCTTCTGCTCGCGTCCGTACCGTGGACTCCTTCGTGTGCCGCTGCGTCGTGGGTCGAATCGCTTTCGCGTCGCTTTGACCTCGTTCTCGACTATTCGCCTGCCCCGTCTCCCGAGGACGGTCCGCCCGCTTCAGCCGGTGCACTTCGTGATCCAGCTTTCCTTCCAGCTCAGATCGGTGGTATCGTTGGGGCCTACGCTTTATCCCTGGTGCTGGTCGCCCTTCTTCTCCTTGCGCTTTCCAAGAGACGCCGTGAGCGCTTGCGGAATCTTGACCGAGCTGTCGAGGAGGACGCCCTGTACTTTAGCGAATTCAACCCGTTCCCCGATCCATTTCTGCTCCAGGCCGAGGAGGATTACAAGAGACAGCTCGAGGAGTTCCAGCAAACTCAGCAACTTGAGCAGATCCAGCTCCGCCAGGTCCACCCTCAGCAACTGCTCCAATACACCCACTTCCAAAACCCCTCGACACAGACTCTTTCCCTCCAGATCCCGGTCAGCCCGAGAAACTTTTCACATCCAGCCGGATCGCCACTTAGTCCCACTAGGGTTGGACATTTCAGTCCAGCCAAGTCGCAGCGTTCCGCGTTTACCGCTCCGTCGCCCACCTCAACCGTCCTTGCTCCTGGTGTCGACTTGTCGGTAGATCAGGCGGTCGTAGGCCGAGACAGAAACATGGCGCAATCACAGCTAGAAGAGATGTACAAGCATGTGATGGAGCAGGAGCAGGCCAAGGCGGAAGGGCGAGAGTACCATCCTCCGCAGCTGCCCTCGCCGTTGTCGTCAAACCCGGCGAGCGCTGGCCCAGCGAGAGCCAGTGGCAAGAAAGAGCGTGTCAAGCCGGCGGGCTTGAACCTCGTGAAGGAGGACAAGGAGTCACGCAGCTCGTCGCTGTTCTCGTTCCTCAAGTCCCCTCGCAAGAACAAGATGGGGGCCGCCGGGATGAGCATCTCTTCTCCCATCATGACGCCCATGTCGGGAACCTTCCCGCGGCACGACGACCAGGAGATGAACCCCATCCAGCCGCGGCACTATGCCCCTCCCGCTCCGCCTCCTGTGTCTTCCGACCTGCCCTTCCGACGGGCCGCACAGGCAGGTTCAGCCACCACCAGCCAGCTCCCCACACCCGACATCTCTCCCGTCAGCACACAGAGCATTGACTCGCGCATCGACGCCGCCATCGGCCAACCCCCTGCCCGCATCTCCCGTCGCGAGCAACAGCATCAGCAGCGCGAAGCAGCACCCGCCCGCTTCCCGCCCGTCTCCTACACGCACATGCGCGAGATGTCCAGCGCCACCACCACTCCCAGCATCGCCGGCGACCACGAGCCAGCCTCCGCCTCCTCCGAGAAATCCACCTCCAACCTAGTCGGCCTACCCGTCTCCCCCCGCCCCAACGTCACCCGCTTCCCCAGCGACATCTCCCTGCCCGCATCCCCGCGCCCACACCAACAATCCTTCACCCTCCCCACCCACCACAACGCCACCAACGCCTCCTCCACAGCTTCCTTCCCACGTCCCTCAGGCGCATCCGCAACGGGCTCCAACGCCCCCTCAGCAGTCCGCGAGGGCGGCGCCCTCCCGCTGCGCGCCTACGAACCGTCCATCAGCAGCCCGACAGCGACCAGCTTCGCGACGACGACCAAACAGACCGTGTTCACCCGCGGCCCGATGTCGCCGGGCGGCGGGGCACACGATGGGATGCAGACGGGTATGCGCACGCCTTGGACTGGCGCGCCGGTGCCATATACGCCGTATCAGCCGTTTTCGCCGGTTGTGCCGATTACGCCGAGTGTGGTGACGAAGGCGGATCGGAAGCGGATGAAGCGGTTGGAGCCGAGGACGCCGACTGTGGAGATGGTAAGGAGTCAGGATGATATTTGGTGATTTGGCTATGTTTTGTAGTGGGGGTGGTGGAGGTTTGGTGTATATTCTTTCATCGTTTTCTTTCGTTCTACCTTTTCAACCTGTCGTTTTTTCCTTGTGTTTTTGGAGGACTGGGAGGTCGGAGGTTACCTAATGGTTAGCCTGGGAGGCGGTTTGTTTGGTACACATCCGGCCGGCGTCGGTAAAATGTGTTACTTGATGACTGGAAACGGGAAAGCATCTAGTAGAGGGGGATTTGATATCCGTAGTGACGAGCAATTTGACATCATTTTCTGTCCGCGACGGAAGATTTATGAACAATGAGAGTTTTCCGTTAAACATGTCCCATACTTAGATTCGCTTTCGAAATTTGAATTTCCCCTCCCATTCCCCCAAGCAGCGCCGCATATCACGAAAGGGGCGGGGGTTGCTTGGTGATAGTTTCAAGTCTGTGGTGAAACTCCTCCCCTGCGTTTCCCCCCCAGTGCCCCCGTCGCTTTGACCTTTCGCCTCCCTTTTTGCACCTGCATACGTTTAAACTTTTGAACTTCAAACTTTATTCTCCGCCATCGCCACCACTGCCCACCTCCGGAGAGAACTGTCCGGGGAAAAACAAAAGAGTCGATAATTTGGAGCCTCAAAGATGTTCTCGACCGGACGATGGGCGGGAATGACATTATTCTGTGGGTCAATTGCCCTGCATGTTCTGGCCTTGCTCGGGCAGGGGATGTGGGGTTCAGGGTCCTTGCGGGGGGCAAGATGACGTAGCTAGGGTCTTTTTCGACGTCAATTTTGTTGGTTCGCTCGACCTTGGGACCCCGCAGTTCAGCAGTAATAGTATACACGTACACATACGTGTAGTCTTGGTAGTGTACGTCAGGACGTGTATCTCGCCTCATCGATCGTCACTTGTTCTTTTTGGTTCTTGCGATCTTGTCTGAACCGTGAATCGCTCAGCACGAATCGTGGTTTTCGGATGATTTCGATCATTTGTGATGAGAAAAAAGTGGCTGTGAAATATCGAAGGTCGTCGTCACCGATCTACATGCTCCTCTGGTCATCAATGTTGCGCTGTTGACAGAAGGTCTCGTACGCTAGAAATCTCAGCCACCTGGGTTAGACGATCGCCTGTCTTCCACCTCTAAAACCATGAGAAATCCTGCCTTTTGGACTACATCTAGTGTAAATCCCAACATGAACGCCCAAATCGAGGATCTCCCGCTTGGTCTGAAAAAGCGAGGCGATCAGAACTTGGCTGTTGCAGCTTTCATCATCCATGAGGCGCCGCCCGGCCAATCCCTGGCGCAAAACATGCAGTGACGACCCAGTTTTCCCCTTGACGCACGCACCACATCTTGCGCGCGCGCCCCACTCCAGCTCTTGCAGTCTCCACAGGGTCATCATACGATTCCGGGGCAAATCGTCCCACGGATAACCCCATTCTATCGCTTTCTCAACTTTAGTCGCTCACAACCCCTCGTTCCCACAAACTTCCGAAGAAACAACCAAGCCCAAACCAACTACGTTGCACATACACGGCGCGCGCGCGCATACGCATACACATTCGCACACGCCCACGGCCCGTACCTTCCGAATACACCCGTCACGCATTGATACGGCCCCAGCTTTACGCGAACGACAACGTCGAATCTTTCCAGCGTCGCCCAGGAACCACCAAGCGACCCTTGACTCAAACGACATCCCACTACCCCGGGGGATCGAGGCCTGACGCCGAAGCACACGTTAGCCATCGCCGAACATTGCCGCTGATACGCCACCCACAGGGTTTGCAGGCCGCAACTGAGCCGCTCACTTCTAGACCCGAGCCATAAGGCTCAGATTACCCACCATGACCGGCACCGTCGACCGTTCCGCGAATCTTTTCGTCGATTTAGACAACGGACTTGACTCGTTCGGTCTCGGCGACGGCACCACGGGGGACAATCAATTGATGGACGGACTCATGAACAACGCCCCAGTAACCTCAGGTGGCCTTACCAATACCATTCCGGTCGGAGCGACGGGCGTTTCTGCCAACGAGCAGATGCCCACGCCTACCACTAGCACGAACAATGGCGGGAGGAGTGGGACTTCTTCCAAGTCTCCGCCAGATCCCTCTGCGGCCTCCACGAAACAAGACCCGCACCAGCAGCAATCGCAACAGCAGGCCCTCTTCTTCAACCCGATGGCCGGTTCACAATGGACCTTTCAAAACGCACCTTCTTACGAGAATGCCCACGCAAGTCGATACGGTGGTGCTGTCCCTCAGCCGACATGGGATTTCTCGCTTGGTCTAAACCAGGGTCTTCAACCACAACAACAACAGCAGCAGCAGCAGCAGCCGTCGCTGCCCTTTCCTGCACAATCTGCGCCCCCCGCTAGCAATCCCAACTTTGAATCCACTACTGCTGCCGAGAGCGTTTCCTTACCTCCGGCCCCCGCACCCATGCTGCAGTCGGTTAACCCCGATTCGGTACGAACGCTTGACAGCCTCACGCCTGCTCAGCGCGAGCTGCTCAAGACGATCGCCATGCCCGCACAGTTTCAATATCAATCACCACAGAGCCCCGGTTCAACATCGAGCGGACCCGAAAGGGGTATGACCACATCACCAGGCGGTACGTTGCGTGCCAAGAACAACATGAAGAAGCGCAAGTCATTAGCGGAGGACGAGGACGATGACGACGACGACGACACGGAACAGCCCATCAAGAAAACAGCACACAACATGATTGAGAAACGATACAGGACCAATCTCAATGATAAGATAGCGGCTCTGCGAGATAGTGTTCCGTCCCTCAGGATCATGTCAAAGAGCGCTCGGGGAGAAGACACGACGGAAGACAGAGAAGAGCTTCACGGCTTGACCCCTGCCCACAAGCTGAACAAGGCTACGGTACGCTTGCGCCCCCTTAGTAGGGTATAACTGGCGTGGTTGGAAACTGACATTATGACAGGTATTGAGCAAAGCCACCGAGTACATTAGGCATCTCGAGAAACGAAATAACCGCCTTCTCGAGGAGAACAGCAGTATGCAGGCAAGGATTGCCGCCTTCGAGAAACTGTTCATGGCCGGTGCGATGAACGGTCAGGCTCCGAATCCGATCCAACAATCACCCACTCCAGTACAATACTCCCAGGACAACAGCCCCTACCTCAATACGTCACTACAAACACCCCAAGGAGCCGATCCGCAAGGGATGATCCCCATACCGGATGATATGAAGCGCATTCTTGCGTCCCAGCAGCTAAACGCTGGACGGCCCTACCCAGTTCCCGCACAACAGTTCAACCAGAACCCCACTATAGTGAGGCAACAACAAATTCAGCAGCAGCAGCAGCAGCAACAACAACAGCAACAAGCGCAGGTTCAACCCGGCCGGTGGAACCCGTACGTTGGGAAGCTCATGGTGGGCTCGCTTGCCGGGCTGATGCTGGTAGAAGCACTCGTCGAATCCGAGCCGAGCGGAGAGACAGCCGATTCGCGCGGACTTTCCATGTTGCCCCCGGTGAGGTTCCTCTCGGCGTTTGTCCAGTCCACCCACTTCAGCGTGGGAGGATACTACGTCTCAGCAATCGACCTGATCGCCAAGTTGAGGCTCGTCTCGCTCCTAGGTTTCTTCCTGTGGTTGGTCTACTCGTCCTTTTTCGACGTGTCGGCGTTCGAACCCGCCAAGAAAACAAAAGGCCCGGCTTCGGTCGTCAAGGCAGTGCCGTCTTTGGCTTCGCCGATTCATGTCCGACGGCAGGCGTGGCTCACGGCCATCCAAACTGTCTGGGTACCTCGACACAATTTCTTCCTCGAGGCGGCGGCCCTTTTGCTCAAGGCGACCAAGTACACGCTCAGAAATGTGATTGGACCTCACGGCTACCTCGCATTGACCGGCCTGACCCAGGAGCAAGAAGCTGCTCGGATCAAGGCATGGTCGATTGCCTTGGACGCCCAGCTGGCCGGCGGTGACGTTGAGATCAACAAGAGCCGTCTCACACTCACGTTGATCGCCTCGGGTACGCTGCCGGACTCACCCCTCCGGCTGATGCTCAAGGCTCTGCACATCCGGATCCTGCTGTGGCGGCTCGGTGGTGTCAGTTGGGCTGCCAATGTGATCGCTGCGAAGCTCGCCCGGTCCAGGTGGAACGAGGCGAGGCAGCTGAATCGGATCCTCAACTCTCTCCCCGAAGGCGAGCACTCGCCCCACGACGCATTACCCGATCATCTCGCAGCCCTCATTGAACAGGATTGCGACGACGTGTTCAGTGATGACGTTATTCAACGAGCGCACAACCTCGCTTGGAACCACCCCACCACCCACAACGCCCTTAACAAGATTGACGGTATGGACGCGGTGGTGGAAGACCCCGCCGTGCGTTCCCCCATGGACGCTGTCGCTGCGTGGTACTCCCACATCATCCTTCACCGCACGCTCGTGACTAGCCTCCGCAAGTCGCGCGACGACCTTGCCGTCCTCCCCGGCTTTGCTGACGCCATCGCTCTCGCCGTGAGCGTTGCACCGATCGGCTCCAACGCCCAGGTCCGCGCCGTGGTTACCCGGGCCGTGCTCGCCGACGGCAAGCGTGGCGCACACATCGTTGCGGCCATGCAGGCCCTCGGCCCGTCAACCGACCCAGACAAACACCCCGACTACAGCAACGGTGTGCCACCGCTCATCGACTCCCCGATGACCCCGATCGCACCAGACCCCGACGCCCAGATGGCCCTGCGCTGCGCCATGGCCATCGCCCAGCTGCAAAAGTTTGACCACCCGCCTGCCGCCGCATTCACCACTATCGACTCACTTCTTCCCCGCGGCTCCGACATTGAGGACATGTCGCTTCTTGGCTTCACGGGCGCTTACCACCTCGTCAACCACCTGAGCGCCCACCCTGTTGGCCGCGAGACGTGCTCACGCTCGTTAGAGCGGCTGGCGGGGAGTCTGCGTATCTGGATGGGCAGCGAGCAGGCTGCTGGGCAGAAGAGTGGGCTGGATACCGAGCTGCGGTCTGATATCATCGAGAAGTGTCTCGCTGTTACCAAGAGCGTCGTTGGGATGGATGTGGACTTGGGGTATGTCAGTATGGAAGACTGTGCCGCGGGAGAGGACGGTAACGGAGGTGAAAATGGAGGTGGGGGTTGCTGATGTTTGAACTCACTCAGTTGAACGTTGTCTCCCAGCAATGGAGTCTACTAGCAAGCGTTTGTTGCGCGGTTTCATCTGCAGCGTTTTGTTTTTACCACATCCTTCCTTTCTTTTACCTCGTTTCGCTGTTTATATCATACACACGATCATGGCATATATACTCACGCCTAGACATTGCGAAGGGGATTAGGGGTGTATTGCGCCGGTTCATTTCTATTCTCTTCTTTTCTCCTTACCATCTTCCCTCGCTGCATCTCACAGCTTGAAGATCATTTTTCCTTCTTTTTTTCCTTCTTTCGTTTTCTCTCACAGCACTGCGTTAGGTAGAGGGTGTGTTTATGAGGAGTTACACGTATATACATACAGCGGATAAGTCGGGATGGTTGTAAACGGGATATGGGAAAATGGTTTGTGGGATGGATTGTTTTTATGTACCAGTACAACATGTTACTGATTTAGCGGTCGGGAGATGGAGGAGGGTGTTTTAACAGACGGGCTTTGTGGTGGTGTACTGGTTTTATTTATGGAGAACGGGAGAAGTTGGCGTGGCAGCTCGAGGATTATACACGACTGGCATAACTCTTGCTTCTCTGCTCGCTTTTAATGGCATACATTATTACATCGGATGGGTGTAGACTTTACATCGTTCCATTTAGCAATGTGTTTGTGTTGCTAGCTTCTCGTTCACCCAATCCGCAGATACCGTGGCTAGCTATGATGTGATGCATGTTGTAGTCATCGCTGATCTTCACAGCGTGCGATCGCCAAACAGGCTGAATGCATGTAGATGTTTCTCGATCATACCCTCCTGCATGTTGTGCATGTTGATACTAAAAATAAAAGAGGGAATAGAGACGACACAGATCGGCGACACGACATGACTCGGCACAAAACACGGCACATAGAACACGACACGCAAACACGAAAACACGTAAAGATATAATTATATACACGGTTCAATTTATACAGGTGTTTTACAACTTATAATCTCTACTTCTCTAATAGTAATCACGGCATCGTGGTTTTGCACCCTTAATCCAAATCATGACTGCTCGGGTCATTCTAGTTTCACTCTCGTTATGACTGGAAAGGGGAAAAGGGGAGAAAGAAAAACAGTACACCCTTCCGCAAGACCTGGCACTTCTGACACAATCTAGCTTTGCCCTTGGCACTTGCCTTGTCCCGGCACGAAAAGGGAGAAGAACGAGTGAGAAATAAAAGAGGAAGGGAAACCCCTAGGTAAGCTCTCCATTTTAGACCTTGATACCATTCGTCCTAGGGACCGCACTCAGGTTCGGCGACACCGCCCGCGGCGTCAGCCGCTGCGAGTCCGGGTTGGGCGTGGCCCGCCTCAGGAGCGCAGGGTCACCGATCCGCGAGGCCATGCTGTCCGGCATGAGATCCGGTGTGGAAGCCCGCGAGTACATCGAGTACTCCGTGTTCTGGGTGTACTCGGTCTCCGGCGTGGCGAGGAGATGACGCGCCGAGGAGGCGTCGGGGGAAGGGGACCGGGACCGGAGGGGGTACTCGGTGGCCGGGGTGGCGCGGAGGAGACGGGAGGTGGTGGGCTGCGGGGAGAGGATGGTGGGTGCCGGGAATTCGTCTGTGATAATTGTGGTTGGGACTTTGGATGGGCCTGTGCGGACCTTGGAGGGGAGAATCTGTTCGAAACCCTCGGCGCGGGCGACTTGGTCGATGTCTTTGAAGTACTGGGATGTTGGTTAGAAGTGTGTTTTGGCGGTGCGAGAGAACAAAAGCAAAAGGGGGTGCTCACCTTGACCGTCTTGACCTGCAGTTCCAGTGTGGCGTCTTCATCGCAGACAATCATCGAGTGAGGGTGCAACTGCAGAGCAGACAACGTCCACATATGGTTGACGCCCTGCTCGATGCATCGTTGCAGTGCCAGGGCTTTGCGTGCACCGAGGGCAAGTACCACAACTTCACGGGCCTCAAGGACCGTCTGGACACCGACCGTCAGGGCCATCTTTGGGACCTGGTCCAGGTCGTCATCGAAGAAGCGGCTGTTGGCGAGGATGGTTCCATATGCAAGGGTCTTGACACGAGTACGGGACGCCAGGCTAGAACCGGGCTCATTGAAGGCAATGTGGCCGTCCTCACCCATGCCGGCGAGGAAGAGGTCGATGCCTCCAGCAGCCTGGATCTTGGCTTCGTACTCAACGCACTCGGCCTCAAGGTTGGGAGCGTTGCCATCGAGGATGTGCACGTTGCTGGGGTGGATGTTCACGTGAGAAAAGAAGTGCTTCCACATGAAGGTGTGGTAGCTCTCAGGGTGGTCCCTGGGAATTCCGATGTACTCATCCTGCCAGGGAACTCATCAACATCACGTATTTCTTGGAGGATACCAAGGCTAGAACGCCGCTTACCATGTTGAAAGTGACGACATTTTCGAAGGACACCTGTGTGATAATATCCTTTTAGAACGGGACCCTCTCATTATGGACGCTGGGTATCTTATCTCACCTCGCCAGCCTTGTATTTGTCTGCGAGTATCTTGTAGACTCCAAGTGGTGTGCTTCCCGTTGGCAACCCCAATACGAAGGGATGTGCAGGTGTGGGACCAAAGTGATTAATACGCTCAACAATGTAAGAGGCAACGTGGGCACTGGCGGCCGGCGCGTCGTCCCTGATGAAGAACCTCATGTTGACTGAAGGATAGTTGACGTGAGACAAGAATACTGAAGGATTTTGAAGGTGAACAGGGCAGGAAGAGAATATTGAGCGGGCAAAGGGATGGACTGTGTTGTGGTGAAAGAGCTAAACATCACCTCCTCAGAAGAGGAGCGTTTGCGCGAGATACGGTGGCATAAGAAGGAGACTACCTCCTTCCACTGGTGACTACGATAGGCCCTCAAGGAATGTGGGCAAGGCAAGACAAGGGCTGCCCGCGTGACGTCTAGCACAAGCTGCTGCGTTAGTAACCATCAGTTGGTGGGCAAAAGTGGCCGGCGCCACCACCGTGTGTCAGACCGTGATAGCACCGGCCATGCTGGTTACTGCGGACCGGGCGTGCCGGTCTCGTTGGCCGAAGACGTCGGATGGAGGTTTTGGGATGGTGGCCCCGGTGACAGACAGATGGAACGTTCGATTGTTCTCTGGTAGGTTTGCACTGTAGCGCTCACGCCTCCCTTCAAAACCTGAACAGTGCCAGGACAAGACTGGGGAATGCGGAGACGCAGCCGATAAGCCGGTGGGTTCGAACCAACGACTTTGGTCCGACGATTGGCACCTTGCACAGAGAAGTAACGACCGAGGGATGCCGTGGGATCCAATGGACGCATGGGGGCGGGTTTGTGGGTGCGCCCGATGCGGACAACCTGAAGCATGCCGACTAGGTACTGGTTGTTCAAAATGAGGGAAAGTTCCATGGTGAATCTTTCGAGACGGAAAGTGCCCAATTATCTCGTGGGTCTCAGAGGTCCTGCTTTCCTTGGGTTGAAATTCCAGTGTCGTGCCATCTGTGGAGCTGCAGCCACACACAACAACTACATAGTACGTGTCGAGAGGGCAGGCACAAGCCACTGGAACCATGGAGGGGAGGCAACATTCAAGAGACTCGCGCCTGCCGGTACCAGCTTTTGACGGTTGTCGTCAAAAACAATCAAGGCTAAAATAAATTTCAGATTTCGTGCATGGAGGCTCTTCCTTCCTTGTCTGTTTTATACCGTCTGTGGCCCCCCTCCGCCACATATTACGTGCAGCCGCGGCCTCCAGTCGATGCTCTCGGGGCTTGACGGCCTTGACGGCTCGTTGGGAAGAAGTTCAACAGAGGTTGAGGAACCCCATGCTGCCCGCTGTTTCTGGTTCTCGTCTGAATTAAGCTTTTTTATGGCCCGTGCTCCTGCCTAAACGGGTTGCTGCACTCGGCGGTCTGGTGAGTTCTGGCAGGGGCCACCGAAGGCCCCACAGTTCCCGCTGACGCCTGGATTTGCCATTTTGCCCCGCAATGCACCGAGGCCCCGTTCGATCGACAATAACGTTAGCTCCCGTTGCGACTGGCACTGGAACCGCACACCAAGGCAACGTTACGTTCCCCCCTGTGTTCTGAGGGGAGCCACCTCACAGCGGCGACTCTCACTCACCACCCACCGCGGCTCCGCGGGCACCTCTCGAACACGGGTAACCAACGCCTGGGGTTCCTCTCCTTTTCGCCGAGTTTGACCAGGGGCGGGCGTTCTTTTTGCTTCTCGGCTCCTTTTTGCCCTGCGAGAGGCTGAGTCGTTGTATTGTTTGCTTTCGTTGTGTGGGTTTGTGTGTGGATTTCCAAACGGGATTTGGGATTTACGGATTTGCGGCTTTGCACGGAGCCCACCTCAAGAGTCATTCTTTCAGCGCTGCCACGATTGGAAGTCCACCACGGGATACCACCACGACTTGTTGGCCGACCTCCCCGTCACTGGACTCTCCCGACTGGACATCCATTCACCCATCGAGCCATTACCGTCCCGATCCATCCCCTCATCGACCGCCGCAGTTCTGTTACACGCACAACACGCCACGACGCGCAGCTGTCATTGGCCACGGTCATTACCCCTGGATTCACCCCAATCTACCGCCATATCAACCATTTCTGCTTGTCTCAAACAATTTGCCCTGCGCCCGGCCGCGGCGTCAATCGCGAGTCTCTCTGTCTCTCACAGCAGACCCGCATTTCATAACTCACCCGTAGGCCGAGCGGTCCCCCCCCACTCCCGCTCCATTCGGGCCCTCTCCCCCCTGTCGTGTCAGTTGATTCTGCTCTTTTCGCACCCAGGGGCCAGCCAACCGCGCGTCTCCCGCTCCTCCTGCACAGCGGCATCCGGCAGGTTTCATTTTTCCCGTGGCAGCCTTTTTCTAGCGGGCCGGTAGTGGTGTGTTTACTTGGCACGCAGCATGCCATTTGAGTTGCCTTTGCCTTTGCCAACCACCCGCACTCCAGCTGCCCACACTTCCAGGTTGCCCACACTGCCCGCACACTGCCCGCACTGCTGCTGTCCGGGAGGCAGGTTGTGTGCGTGCTCTGTGCTCGCTGTGCTGAGCTTCTGTTGGATCAGTCCAGTCCAGCCCAGTCCGATCTAGTCCGGATCCGACCAACAACATCGAATACGGCCCCCAGCTCGGCCAGCCAGCAACTCGTCTGCCGACTTGACGTCCGTCTGCCTGTCCACCTCGACACCTTATTAATCTTCCTTGCTGGATTCTGCGGAGACGGCACTTTTCCAAGCTCATTCACGCCCCATTTCGTCCCATCCTCGCACCATTCCCCGGAAGTGTTACTTCGTATTGCTTTGCTGGCGCAGTGGCGGCTGGAATACGTCTGCCCTTTCCCACGCCTGCCCTCCACCTTCGTTCAACGACTTATTAAAACCTCGCAACCACTCACCGCACCCACCAACTAGTCCACCGCCCGCTCTCTTTCTGGGTCTGGTCTCTTGAGTGTGCGTGTGTGTGTTTGTGTCGTGCTCTTCTGCCACTCGTTTCTGCCATGATGACACTACGAGAAGCCCTGGCGGCCGCCCTCAAGTCTCTCGTTCGCGGCAAGTCGTTTCTCAAAGCCCTCCTCGCCTTCTGGTCGGCAACTACCTCCGGTGTCCCCGTCACGCCCCAAGATGCCGGGGCCAAGGACAGCATCGACCCCGCTGCCGACTTCCTGGCGGAAGCCGAGCACCTGCTGCTGGGGTACATCGCGGCCAACGGGCTGAAGAAGTTCTCCCGGCGGCTTAAGCGCCAATTCAAGGAGCGTCTGTGGTCCAACCCGGAGTGCATGTTGCCGTCCTACAACTCACAACTACCGACCGGCCGCGAGTCCGGTCAGTTTCTCGCCCTCGATATCGGGGGCTCGACGTTGCGTGTGGCCTTGGTGGAACTTAGGGGTGCAGCAGCAGGGGGACCGTCTGAGGGGGGTGCAGAGAGTCAGATCGTCCGGTTGGATTCGTTCAAAATCGACAGCAGCGTCAGGAGTTTGAGGGGGATGCAGTTCTTTGACTGGATTGCCGAGAGGATACATAGGACCGTCGCCAAGGACAGTGCAAGGGGCCACAGCCCAGATCTTCCACTGCTCATGGGACTGGCCTGGAGCTTCCCCATCGAGTATGTTTTCCCCCTTCCTCCACGGTTCTTACATTATGACAGACGCTAACACCACGCAACCAGGCAAACCTCTTCCAAGGGCGGCAAGTTGTCGGCCATGGGTAAAGGGTTCCTCGCCAACGAAGGCCTCGTTGGGCAGGACTTGGGAGAAATTATCAAGTCCGCCTGCCAGAAGTGTGGCCTCTACGTCGAGCTCTCAGCCATTGTGAACGATTCGAGCGCAGCCCTGCTCGCGGAAGCCTACTCCACACCATCGACCCGCTTCAGCCTAATCCTAGGCACGGGCGTCAACATTGCCGCGCATCTCCCCGTCTCAACCATCGACCAGCCCAAGTTTGGCGACCGCCCGAGCAGCTGGCACGAAAAGGCCAGCCATGTGATTGTCAACACCGAACTGGGCATGTTCGGCCACGATATCCTGCCTTTCACTCGGTGGGACAAGTTGCTCAAGGCCGACCACCCACGGCCAGACTTTCAGCCGCTAGAGCAGATGGTCAGCGGGATGTATTTGGGCGAGATCTGCCGGCTGGCGCTAGTCGAGGCTGTTCAGTCGACGGGGGTGTTTGGTGGCAAGTTACCACCATCACTGGAGAAGCCATATTCTCTCGACACCGAGACACTCTCCTTGATCGAAGCGTATGTTTCTTTGTCTCTAACCCCTTTTGTGCTGTTTTACACGGGCAGCTAGCTAACATTCCCCAGCGACATCACCCCGACCCTCTCAACCGCCATCCACACCTTCACCACCCGCCACCCCATCCCCTCCTACACGCCCACCACAGCCGACCTCTCCTTCCTCCGCACCCTCGCTTCCCACATCATCCGCCGCTCCGCCTCCATCATCGCCGCCTCCCTGCACGCCCTCTGGGAACTCAAAGCCGAGGCCGAAACCGAGTTACTCACCACCACCCTCGCAACCGGCACCGAAACCGACACGGAGACCCACCCCTTCGCGATCGAGACACAAGCCGAGTTGGAAACGGTGCAGGACAAGATGACGGTTGTGTACAACGGGTCGGTCGTGGAGCATTACCCGGGGTATCGGCAGGAGGTGCAGATGTTTTTGCAAGGGTTGATGGCGGAGAGTAAGAGGGAGCGGGGATTAGAGTTGGGGTTGAGTGAGGATGGGCAGGAAGTGAAGAAGAAAATTGTGGTGACGGGTGATTCCGCCGCCAGGTCGATTGCGTTGGTTGAGGCGAGGGAGAGCTCGTTGAGGGGGGCTGCGGTGGCGTTGGCGTGTCTTTCTTAAACTAAAGTTCTTTCGATTTGGTGATATGGATATGGCCATAAAAAGGACATAGATATCGACACTGGTATGGACACGGGTATGGAATGGGTACGATACGGGTCTGCACTTGGACTGGAACAGGACGGCCTGTTGTGTGGATAACATACATCCGACTAACGAGGCGGGGCGGGCGGTGCATAGCGTACGTTGTGGTTTAATTACCTTTCTTTCCTTACCCACACAGCTGGGCTAGGACGATTTTGCCGGTATGTTTGTGGTGGGGTTGTACATAAATGTGGAGAGGGAGCGGGCATATGAGCGATTTCTTCGATGATCGAATATTGGGACGTACCCGAAACCGGAAATACACGTATATACTTAGCGATGCACACAGATACCGTTCACTGGAATATTCAATGGAGTAACTAAGAGAAATGAGTGAAGGTGTTAAGTGTCCTGGGTATTCCAAATCGTTTGCTACTTGACTCACTTCATCCCACCCATAGGTTCATCGACCTGTCGCCATAACCACATAGATAACCAACAACAAATACACTAGAAACATAAAAAAACTCAACGCCACATCATTCAACCAACATAAAAACACACAACACAACAAATAACACACGTTCCCCACCTCCCCTTAGCTGTCCCTGCTTACCAGCCCCTATTGTCCCTACACCTGCATATCTGCGTAAAGGTGCGTACATAAAGGTGCGTGCGTACATAAGACAAGCAAGGCCGCTACTCAGCCGCAACGAAATACCGCTTCGCCTTGCTGCGTACCTGCTGGGCCTTGACCTCGGGCGGGACAATGGTGTGGTGGACGACGTGGGGGCGGTAGATTGCGTCGACGGGGGGCATCCTGTTTTTTGAGTTTCGTTAGTCTCTTTTCTTTCTTGTTTTTCTTTTCTTCTCTGCCCTTTTCTTGCTGGAATCTGTGCTGATCTCTGCCCTTGTCCTCCCTTTTCCTTGCTGTTGTTCCAAATGCAGATGGGAATGAGGGTAAACTAGCAAAATAGAAAAAAAAAACCCCGTTCGCTCCTCCCATAGGTGTAGGGTATAAGAGAAAAAAAGTAGAAATAACTCACCAATCATCCAAACTCAACGGGAAATACTCATATAACATATCCTCCGTCGTCTCCATCGGGCTAGCCAAAACACCCGCCGCCCCAGCCGCGGCCGCCGCTGACAACCCACCTGCTGTACCAGCACCAGCTCCACCTGCACCACTCCCGTTCCCGCCTCCAGAGGCCGAGAGAAACCCAGCCGAAGAAGAAGATGCCTTCCCCCCATGCTGCTGCCCCTGCCCCTGCTGCTGGCCCGGCTGTTGTGGACTCTGCGCGCTATCATTGGACCCAGCCCGGTTGGAGGGACTCCGCTCGTCTTCGGAAAGCGACAGACTCAGGGGAACAGCCGTGTTGTTGTTGTTGTTGTTGTTGTTGTTGTTGTTGTTGTTATTGTGGCTGCTATTGCGGCGCTGTTTGGGACCACCACCAGAGGAAGAAGAAACTGATAGACTGTTGTGTTTCGTCCCGGTGTGTTTAGGGGTTGGAGGTTCGAGGGAGCCCCAGGAAGGTACGGGGGGTCGGTTGAGGCTGGGGGAGGTCATGGCCATCTTTTTGTTGGCGTGTTGGTGTTGGTGTTGGTTTTGGTTTTGTGGGTTGTGATGGGAGTGGGGGGTGGGTGTGGAAGCGTAGGGGGTTGGCCAGTCGGCGGGGGATGACTGGAAGGTTGTTAGTATGTATGTGTAGTAGGGAGCGGAGGAGGATGAACCTCCCGGAAAGACGAGACTCACCTGAACATTGCTTCCCATGGCATTAAACCCCCGCATCTTCCCGGCCTCTGCATCCTCCGCCCTCAACTGCTGCTTCACCCCCGCCGACGAACCCGACACATCCGTATTCCTCCTCTCCAACGGCCTCTTATCCCCCAACGGCACCTCCTTCCGACTATCAAAATTCCTCGGACTCCTCCCACGCACAATCACCGGCCCCGACTGCACCTCCGTCACCTTGACATACTCCCCCCCGGCCTTGCTCTTCACCAGCAGGTTGATCTGCACCACATAGTGTTGCTGCAACCCCTTCCGTCGTCCGTTATTCGCCGTCGCATGCTTGAACTGCAGCCTCTTCCACGCCACGGGAACCGACACCCGGTTCCCGCTGTCCACTTCCTGCCCACCGCCCACAAAATCCAACGGCACCACCGGCGGCGGGCTAACAGCCTTGGTTTCCTCCGCGGCCCCGCCCGCGCCCCCCATCGGCGGCGCGTTGCTGCCGCGCCAGGGGATGGTGATCATCTCCGCGACGCGGCCCTCAATGCTCTCAACAGCCGTGATAGACGCAGCCAGCTCAGCAACAGGCATGCGCCGGCCTTGCTCGTCCATGTACTGCACGACCTGCCGCGGTAGGGTAACCTGTCCAGAGATCTGCCACAAATTACGGCGGTAGCAGGTCAGTTCGAGCGGGCGACCCGAAGTATTACTATCCGCACCAAAGACATCCTCGGCAACGAAGAACATGCCGTACAGCTCTCCCGTCATGTGCGGCTCGGCAAACTGACCGGCGTCAGTGAGCAGCGTGGCCTTTCCCGGGATCGGCGCGCCGAAGCTGAGGAGCTTGTTGTCGAGGGCGTCGTCTTCGTCGTCGGGTGGGGAGCCCTCGCCCATGTGGTCGTACACGTCGTGGTGGCCGTGGCCGTGGGTGTGGGTGTGGGAGTGGGAATCGCCGACGGGGGCGGGCGGGTAGACATGGGGGGCGTTGCGGGCGCCGCGGCCGATGGCGGCGGGGTTGTTTTCGAAGGGGCGGGCGGGATAGGAGAAGGGGTCTTCGAAGGTGGTGCTGAAGGCGTCGAAGTCGTAGGGGGCGGGGGTGAAGGGGAGTTGGGGGATGTTGACGGGGTCACTGGAGCAGCATTATGGTCAGGAAGACAGGAAATACGACTAAGAAGACGAGGAAAGAAGAAACTAACAGCATCGACTCGTCAAAAGCCATACACGCATTAAAAGCGTCCATATCCGAAGCCGTCATAGGCATGCCGTCCGGGCCGGGAGTGGCGCCCGGAGCCAGCGCCGGCATGGGATTGAACCCGGCCATCCTCTACTCATTGCCGCGCTCTCGGGGAGCTTCGAGGCGGGTCATGCACAGGAACAGGAACGCCCGCTCAGGCACAGGCACAGGCACAGGCACAGGCTGGCAGCGCGGCGTTCCGATCCGATCCGTTGTTTCGTTTTCGGTTTCGTTTCGTTGTCCGTGACCTGTCCGTCCGTTCCAACTGTGGGCTGTGGGCTGTGCGTAACGTATCGACGTTTCGTTATCGGCTGTAACTAAGGCAGGTATCGTACTCCGTATCGTTCGGAGGATTGCTCTGTTCGTTCGCGAAAGCAAGCGCTAGCGCAGTCTGGAATAGTGTTCTGTCCAGCGATGGGCGATAGGGCTCGGTATCTCTCAGAGCATAATCATGTGCGATAAGCTCAATGCTGCGCAACGGCGCAATAACTAAGGTGGTAGGTGGTGGTGTGGTGGTGTGCGGTTGTGGTGCAGCGCATGCAAGCGGGAGATTGAGCATGCGAGGTGGAGATTTCGATTGCCAAGACCCCGGCCGGGGCCTGTATGCGACTCCCGATTGCCCGCTTTTCCATCGAGTACCCGCCCCCGCTGCTCCAGGTGCTGCAGGGCACCTCACAGGTCAGTCGGTGGCTGGTGCTTGGAGCGTTCGCAGCTTCCCCAGATGCTCACGGGGCTTATCCTACGCCAAGCCTTACCAAATTGAGGGGGCGCTGACTGCTAAGTCCACAAAAAAAAATCCGGCTTTCAAGTTGTTCTCAGTTCCATGCTTGCACATGGATGTTGGTCAACCGATTCCAAGGCCTCTTTTGTTTTACATTTCCCTGTATTCTACTATGCTCCTCCCTAAACACCAGTCTCATTACCTCGGTATCGGAGAAACCCCAACGGCCGTCCCGAACTTCCCACACAAGCCCACTAGTACATAGTAAAGATCATGGAAGACAGACCCCATAGGGACGGTGGTCCGGACCAGCGGCCTTCGCCGGGCCGATTTTAGGGTCTCGCCCCCGTCAGTGCGGGGAATAGAGCTCGACTCCGCGGGGTCCTCAGGGGTTGGGTTTTCGGATTACGGGAAGCAACATGGAAAGATGGGGTCAGGAGGTTATGTGGAGGACCTAATTCAGGGAAAGCTACCTAGGGACGGAGTACGGTAGGCAACCTTAGAAAGTACATAATGGTACAGCAGTTGAGCAGGTATCCAAAGTTACCAACAGTAAATTCAAGGACATGCCGAAATGCATTGCAAGTTAGATTTTAGGAGCCCCAACCAAATAACCTGTTTTCATTTCCTGCTCAGGGGTAAATAAAAGAAAGAGAAGTAAAACGACATAAACACACTTTCGTTTCTCCTGAATATGACCCATAGATTTGATAACCCACTACGACAGATCCTGCCACTAGAAACAAGTTAGCACATTACCCACAACGAAACAACACAGGACAGAATCAAACAATCCAACTTACATTCTCCGGCGAGCTCGTAAACTGCTCAAAAGCCTGCACCACCTCAAACCCCATCGCCACCAACGGCTCCTGTGCCTCGTCCTGCACCCAACTCAGAACACTACGCAACGATTTATGCGCTTTGTTCTGCCTCACCCCCATAAGCGCCAGTCCCTGCAGCACCAAAGTGGCCTGCGCTTGGCCTCCGGAAGATGGCGCAATGATGGGGGCTACGATGCCACCGATGGGCTGCTCGTCCTCCCCGGGGCCCGGCTGTAGCGGCGGGATGAACCCGGACAGTGGGCTTCCAGGGCTGCAGATAATGACCGTGCCGAGGAGCGCTTCGCCGGGCCCTTTGGCGCGGACAACGCCGCAGGTTTTGGTTTCCTGCAGAGCGAATCGGTACAGTTCGAGGACCTCCGGGTGGGAATGCGTCTTGATGTGGTCGAGCACGCTTTCGGCGTTTTCCGGCCCGTGGATGAGATCGAAGCTGATTCCAGCGCGCTGGATGCTCTGGAGCAGGCCCTCGGGCGGGTTCCAACCGGCGAGGGAGGGGATGGTTAGGTTGGAGATCCGCCGGGGGAACTGCAGGTCCCAGCCGCCGTTGGCGAACCACTGCCTCAGATTGGCGCTGTCGTCGGCCGGGATGCCCGGAAAGACACCGGGGAAGGACATGCCGAGTTGCATCTTCTTGATGCCGCGTTTCTGAGCGAGGCCGCGTAGAGCACGACGCTGGAGAGATCGGCCGATGGAGAGGTTGCGTTTGGAGGGGTCAACAAAGACAGCACCGATGATGCCTGTGCCATGGACGAAGTAAGTGGCGCAGAAGCCGTAGAGGGCTTTGGTGCTGCTGTTGCGCACCATGAAGTGGGCTTCTTCGATGTTGGGGTTGAACAGCTCGAAGGAGTGGGCATTTGTTGTCAGCAGGAACTGATGAGCCGGAGCGCTTGCCCGAGCGAGAGCCTGCAACAAATCGTCCAGGTATCGGGCATCTCGGTCGCGGTCATACGCTTCCACAAGCCAGTGCTGACGGGATTTGAGTGCCTTCCTGCTCTTTCTGAGAGTGCCCGGAAGTGTTCCTTGCGGTTTGGACTTTCCACACAAGGCCCCGACCAATGCCGACATGGCCAATTCGGTGAAGTCAAACGTGCAGATGTAGGTCCCAACGGACTTGTCCATGGCGAAGTCGTAGGGTGAGCTAACAGCGACGACGATCAGGGATTTTTTCTGACCGCTTGCGCGGAGCAATGAACACATCATGGCGACATGCTTGGTGAAACCGGCTTGGTACAAGTTGCGGTTGGCGTCTGCTGTAACGATGATGATAGACGACGCCCGGTTGATCAAGTTCTCGTGTACTGTTCGGTTTGTCAATACGTGTGCCAACACTATGCCTTAGACCAACCCGCAAGTACTTACCGGGCCGAACACCGTGCGCAGTGTATGAAGTATGCAGCAGTTTACCGTGCCTCTCCCTCGCGAGCGACCTCCCTAACTCTCTAAACACGCCCTCGCCGCTCATGATGGCACCCCGAGTATTATGGACCCATCTCTCGTGGACCGTGTCCGGCCTGTGCTTCTCCTGCAGCGCCCTAGTCATTGGGGACGCAGGTAGCGGCTTGACCAGGGGCGTTAGCAGAAGAAGTTCCTCTTCTTGATGCATGGACTTGGTGAGCGGGAGCAGGCCTTCATTGTCGCGTATCACGGCGATCGAGTCGTCGTAGGCCTTGAGTGACAGCGCGAGGTGCCCAGGGTGAATCTTAGATAGCAAACTGATCCCAGGCGGGTTCAGCGCCTTCTGCCAGGAGGTACATTGCTTCTTCATCCGGAAAAGTCTCCTAAGAGAGGTATAAACCCGCTCTTTCGTGATGAGCTCATTCTCCACCCCAAGTTTGAGACCGGCAATGGCTTCGAGCTGCACGTCGTAGGCACGGCAAAGTAACACCAAGTCGCAACCGGCTTCCACAGCCATAACAGTCCCGGTCCTGACGCCGATCTCATTCCGGAGGCCCTCCATTTCAAGGCACTCGGAGATGGCCACGCCCTGGAACCCGAGCTCGTTCCTAAGCAAGTCGTCAATCACCTGCTCGGAAAGACAGGCGTGGTTGACATTCATGGATGGGTTTGTGATGCCGCATCCACCGACGAACATGGCGTCAAGGTTTCCCGTGGCGATCGCGTTGCGGAAGGGAACGAGCGCGCTCAGCGACAGTTCCTCCAGCGTCTGCGTAATGGTGGGAATATCCAGGCTCGAGCCGAGAAAATCCAAGTTCCCGTATGAAGGGAAGTGCTTTCCACAAGTAGCGACTCCAGCCTCCTTGTACCCATTCATGGCGGCGATGCCGTACTGCGAGACCTCCTGGGGGTCGTCGCCAATAGCTCGGACCCCTAAGGGTTGGTAACGCGCATTTGTAAGGACGTCCAAGACGGGTCCGAGGATCAGGTTCACGCCGACGGCCGAGATTTCTGTGGCTGTGGCTTTGGCAACTTTGTAAGCCAGATCAGCGCTGCTGGCCGCAGCCTGGCCCATGGAGCTGGGGAACTGGCAGATGTAGTCCTCATCGAAGAGGCTGTTGACACCACCATTTTCCTGGTCGAGGGCAATCAACAGGGGGTACGGGTGGCCGGCTTGGTGAGCAATGGTCTGAAGCTCCTGGACAAGCCTGGCGGTTTGCTGAGCGGCTGTAGGTCAGTTAGTACATCTGGTTCCATTTCTCTCCGGATGGGAACGATCACGACATTTGAGGTTCTTTGCCGTCAACAAGATGGAGCCCACATGGTGCTCTTCGATGAGATGGCGGATCGAGGGGGTCACTTCAGTGCCATCCCACCCCATAATCAGCATCTGGCCAATGGCCCTATCCATGGTGTTAGTTTCCATGCTCTATACTCTATGAACGGCCCATCATGCGTTGTGGTTTGTTTATAGCTCATTGCAACGGCATAACCAACCCCAATCCGAAGACCAAAGTGGTGAGGCTATCCCCAATAAACATCGCCGGAGTAACCATACAAGCATGCACACCAGGCGTACGGCAGCGAGAAAACACAAACAACATCACATACCAGTCGAGATCCTGCCATAGTGGGTCCAGTTCGGGGTCCAATTTGTTGGTCATGTTGGGCTGCTTCGGCAATGAACGAGGTGGGTTCGAGAACGGTGCTCCGACGGCGGCATACTGGTGGCCCAAGGAGCGAGACGAGCAGCAGTGGACGCGCGCACGAGCGCCCCAGCGAGCGGCAATGGAACAGAGCAGCAAGCAGGTGTAACGATGCCGCTGTTGCTCTCAGAGATCCAGGGGGGCCATCAGTCAGCAACGAAAGTCCCGATGTCCTCAAACAACCTTGGGCGCTCAGGAAGACTGACGGTTGGCCAGATGGATTGTGTCGGATCTCGGCGGGTGCACACACAACAAGCAACCACACTTGTTTCCGGTGGAAGGTGGAAGGAACGATGGTTGCAAGCGCACTGGCCAATGGTGGAGGGCGGGGCCGCCAAGGCCAGAGAGGAACAAATGGAAGTGCACTAACCCAATCCGGTAGGTACGATACAACGTTTTGGTTAGCCCCAATTGGGCAACGTTACATGCCTTCCCGGCCGCGAAGCTCCATCGAAAGATCCATGCGGCATCAAATCTCCAACTTCACGAGCAGTTCAGGATGGAGATCAAACAACGCGACTCACGGGGGATCCGCCGTTAACAAGGGCGCCGACTGCGTGCCCCGCTGCGGTTGACCCAAGGGGTTGGAATGGCCAATATCGATCCCGGCGGCTCCGCTTGCTAACGTCACTCTATCAAACCGGGAGGACCGGCCTTTCAAACTGTGCCCGGAGGACACACGGTGTGTAATCTCGAAGGAGAGGAGGCAAAGGGTAGCGAAGCGATTTGTTATCAAATCCACCGCCGTGTGATCCAGGTCCAGTCCCCTCTTGTGCTCCTTCCCGAAGGCAAGTGCAACAGTGCGAACTGCAACCAGCCGGATATCCATATCACACGGACCATCACACCATAAACCGGAAGGGATTGCTGGCGGAAAGAACGATCCGCAAGACTGGAGTCCATGGGAGTGCAAGTGAAGCGGAGATTAACAGTGTCTCAACTCGAACGATGCTTCTCGAACTCTTTCGTGCCCCTCCACCCCTCGCCTCTCGCCAACCCGAGTGCCTCTCTCTGTGCCCTCGTCCCAGCGAATACCGGACCGAAGGAGAACCACGGGCGGCTTCGGTGGCGGGAGACTGGCGCCCGGTTCGTGACAGAATGACGTGAAGTGGTGGGTGACAGGTGGTATCTGTTCTCTAATCAACGGTCACGGGTCAGTACACCCAGCCCACCAAAGTCCCAGTGTCGCAGACCCAACCAAGTCGACCCGGATCGGGCCAAGCTCCTATGGACGACCCGGGACGTTTCGTTTGGTGGTAACATGGCTGCGAGATAACGCATTCCACGCACCCGCGCCGTTTATGCGTGACTCTCCAACCTAGTTCCAAGGGCGTCCGGCCCACAAACTAGGACAGTGGATGGACAGATACTGTATCGGACCGGTGCCACCGCGGGCTCCATCGGGGCAAGAAAGCCCAGTGCGTTCCAGTGGATGGCTTCCCCGGCGCTTGCCCGGTGAGTAAGAGGAGTCGACCGGCCGGATGTGTCCGTTCTATCCTCTGATATTTGAGAGGCCGAGCCGCCTCTCTCCTGCTTCATCCAGTATGCCATGGCGTCCACAACCGAACCCCCGGGCCCCTTTCCGCCCTACAAACCGAGACACACAACCCCTGACGCAGTAACCCGACGGCATCTGCCTACCTAGAATCCCTTACTTTACCTCTGTATTTCTAGCACAACCCACTATGCCGTCGGTCGTCCGGTCTGCCTCTCCCCGCCATAATGGCATCACCAAGTTCACCAACTGCCGGCTTCTCCGCGGGGAAGAGCTGGTATGGGATGACGTCTGGGTCAGTTCGGCCACGGGCAAAGTAATCCGCAGCCAGACGGCATTCTACGATGAGTTCATCATGCCGGACGAGGTCGTCGACTTGGGCGGCCGCATCCTGTCGCCGGGCTTCATCGAGTGCCAGCTCAACGGCGCATATGGCTTCAACTTTTCCACCGATAACGATATGCCGCAGTACGGCAAGCAGCTTCGGGATCTGAACAAGAAGCTGGTCCAGACCGGGGTTACTTCGTACATCCCGACGGTGACGAGCCAGTCTAGGAGTCTTTACAAGAAGGTGCCTTCATTTTAGCCTCTTCTTCCCGTCGATAGCACTCGCTCAACACCTAACCTGAATCTAGGTCCTCCCCTATCTTGGACCTTCAGGAGCTTCCCGTCGCCCGCAGGACGGTGCCGAGTCTCTCGGAGCCCACGTCGAAGGCCCCTTTCTCAACCCGACCAAGAATGGCGTGCATAATCCGGCCATCCTCCGGGTCGCCGAGTCCTTCTCCGACCTAGAGGAGATGTACGGCGCGGCCAACCTCACTCCGGCCTCCGAGTTCGACCCTGCTCCCTCCAGCCCCTCATCATCCTCCTCCTCTGTCCGATCCAGATCATCATCAGACCCCCTCTCATCCGCCCCCATCAAAATGATCACAGCCGCCCCCGAACTCGGTGCCATGACCTCACTCATCCCAGCCCTCACCGCGCGCGGGATCCTCGTCTCCATTGGCCACTCCGAAGCAACCTACGAAGAAGCCTCCACCGCCGTCACCGCCGGCGCGACCATGATCACCCACCTCTTCAACGCCATGAGGCCCCTGCACCACCGCAACCCAGGCATCTTCGGTGTCCTGGGCGTGGCGCCGGCCCCCAACGACCAAGACAAACGCCCTTACTTTGGCCTCATCGCTGATGGCATTCACCTGCATCCGGCCACGGTCAAGATTGCGTGGCACGCCCACCCGGCTGGGATGATCCTCGTGACCGATGCTATGCATATGGTGGGTTTGCCTGACGGGCGGTATCCGTGGACGAATGGAGAGGGGGAGCATTATATTGTGAAGAAGGGGAATGTGCTGGAGTTGGAGGGGACGGGTATCATTGCTGGGAGGTGAGTTCTTTCCCATACCCTATAGCCTCAATGGTAAACCAGCAAAAACAGAGCGAAACTGACAAAAGTAATTACAGCTCCACAACCCTAATAGAATGCGTCTCCAACTTCCTCAACTACACCGGTGCCACCATCCCGCAGGCCCTGCGCGCCGTCACAGCCACGCCTGCGGCCATGCTCGGCGTGGACGGTGTCAAAGGGTGCTTGGACGCTGGCGCAGATGCTGACTTGGTTGTGCTCTCTGAACTGGGGTTCCCTGAAAAGGGGAGTGAAAGGGAGGGTGGGGATGGACGGCGGGAGTTGGTGGTGGATGAGGTGTGGAAGTTTGGGGTGAGGGTTTTTTGAGTGGGGGGGGGAAGAGGCGTTAGATGGATGTTAGATTGACTAGTCAATTGGTGAACTCTCAGGCTGATTGATGATGATGGGACGTACTGAGTAGAATGAACCCGTAGAGATATCATAAAGACACCTGTGTGGAAAGTACATTGGCACAAGCCAAGTCAAGTACAGTTGAGATTGCGATATAACGTACAATATTGGATATATATACCACTTAGACTGATAGATACCGCATATACCAAAATTCAATACACATCATTACCATTACCAATCCCGCATGTACAGTCAGCTTCATTTCTTTCCAAATACACTCCCTTTCCAACTCACGCCAATTCGTCCCGAATACACTGCATTTCTTTCCCAGCTCACCCCATCCCATCCTTTCCACCCTCCCTCTCTGTCAAGTAGGGTAGAGAGAGTTTAAGACAGCGTAAACTCCCGACTCCTCCCCACAAACCCCGTAACCCCCCCAGTAACCGGCGCCTTCGAATCCCCATAATACACAATCCGATACGTCCCCGGCTCATCCACCGCCTGATCCGTCTCCCAATCAATCGTCACCTCACTATACCCCAGCACCAAATTCGTCCTCTTCCACGTATACACCAGCGCCCAGTCCGCATCGCTGCGCACGCGCGTCCACGTCTTGCCGTCGGCCCCGCCCAATTTCTCGACCGCGGCGAAAGTTTCTTCCAAGCGGAGATTGTTGCGCGGGTTGGCGCCGATGAAAGTTGCGCTGAGGACGGAGCCACGCGTGGCGGTGGTGGGCGGTTGGCTGGTGACGTCGCCGAAGGATTTACCGATGGGCGTGGCGTCGAGGACGACGCCGGGGACGAAGCTGAGGGATTTGTTGCGGTTGTCTGGTGGTGTTGGACCGGCGGGGGGTTGTTGTTTGGCTGTGGCCGGGTCGGGGGAGAGGTAGTGCAAGGCGGAGAGGGTTAGGTTGATGTAGGCGGGGAGTTCCCAGGGGCCGAAGAGGGTGCTGGCGCCTTCGTAGCGCTGGACTTGGTATTCTTCCGGGGTAGCGACGTAGTGGGAGTAGGAGTTGGCGGGTCCGCCGAGGACGACGTAGGGGTCGTGGTTGCCCGTGATGGAGGAGGAGATGGCGGCGGCTTTGACGGCATCGCGCCAGCGGCGGCCGGACATGGTGGTGGCTTCGGAGGGGGAGACGATGATGAGGAATTGGCCGACACGGAAGGTTTGGACGTCGATGATGTTGGGGGTCCAGGGGTAGGGGAGATCCATCTCGCCGACGTCGAGGAGGATGGGCTTGGTGCCCTGACACTTCTTCTGGGCAGCCGTAGGCACGCGGAGGAGGCCCGAGACGACGCCCCAGAGCGGGTTGTTGGGAGCGCCGTTGTCGCCCTGGGTGAAGTCGAAGGCGCCGGGCCAGTCGGTGGTGCCGCCGGCGAAGGAGTAGCCCAGGGCGGCCGGGCAGGTTTGCACCTCGGTGCCGTTGTCGAGGGCGAACTTGTAGAAGCGCATGTCGTGGAAGTAGTGGAACGAGCGCACGGTAGGGCCGGCCACGGGGGTCGACTTGGTGTTGGCGTTGAGGGAGTCATAGAGTGACCGGGCACCAGAAAACTGCTTGGACGCAATCTCGTGGCAGCTGGAGACACCGAGATCTAGCTTCTGGAACTGCGGCCCGCGGCCGTGGCACTTCTCGGACAGGCCGTCCTTGCAGGTGCTGGTGTGGAAGTCGCACATCTCGCCCGAGCCGTCGTCGCACCACGCGCCGAGAGTGTTGGGGGACGTGTCGCCGACGTTGGCCTGCGAGAAACCCGCAACGAACCCCTCGGCGGCCTGGTCGCTGCCCTGGACGGACTGCTCAAACAGGTACGCAGCCAGGCCCTTGTTGTCGCCCGACACGTGGGTGTTGTTGCCCAGCATCGAGGTCGCGTGCACGGCGAACCAGGTCAGCACGCCAATGTTCTTGCCGTCCGATGCCCGCTGGAACCGCAGCAGGGTCAGCGTCTTGTCCACGTCGTCGGCGTACTTGGCCCGTTCGGACTCGGGGTTAGCCAGGTACGAGTACGGACTGCGGTTGACGTTGGCGCCGGCGATGTCGGTTGTGCCGAAGTCGAGGTAGCCCTAGATACATCCGTCAATACACTTTCCGCGGCACTTCCACAGCATTTCCAGGAAGAGATAGGGACCAACCTCCTGGAGCGACTCATGCGCCCGCTTGATCGACAGCACCGCGCCATCGACAATCGCCTGATAACCCTGCCGGTCAAACCCCAAGCTAGTAATCTGCGGCAGCAGGTAGTTGAACCACCCGCCCGGACCGCTATGCGAATGCGTGCCGGTGATAGCCACATTCGACTGGCCATAGACCGCATAATCCGACCCCAGCCCAGCCAGCCCTTCCAACACGCCATTGCGCACCGCCGTATCACCCGTCAAGTCGTCCAAAATCACATACACAAACCGATTATCCGACCCAACCTCACCGATAATAAACGACCGCGCATACAGCCGCTGGCGCAAACCCGTGCCAATCTGCGACGGGTTCGCATACCCGCCAAAGTTGATCTCTACAACGGGGCCCGTGATGTCGGCTTTCCCGACGCCCAGAAGGTACTTGTCGCCCGTCTTGTCGCCTGCCGCGCGGGGCTTGGACAGGAACGGGTTGTCTGCCGGGTCGAAGTTGTGGAAGCGGGCTGCGAACTGGCCGTCGGCGGGGCCGCTGCTGAACTGCGCGAACGCGAAGAGGGCGAGGATGAGGAGCGAGACCATCGCGATGGTCGCGGTCATGGCCCGCTTGGGGGCTGGAACCCCCTGGCGGTGGTGATGTTGGAACGGCATCTTTGGTATGTCCCTACACTAGGGAAGCGGGGAGCGAGAGGGAGTTCAGCGCGTCTCGAAGGGGGACGACTCGGTCTTTGATAGTTCTCTCTCAGTCCGGGTCTCGGTCCCAGCGATCGCCACAAGCCGAATTCGAGATAGGGCCCCTCGTGATGTCTCGCCTAGGACTTCAAGCGAGCAGGAACGTCGTCAAGCGGCTCGAGAGCGGCAGGGCGGGGACAGCGAAAGCCAAGGCAATTCCTGGGAGGCGATCTCCAAACGGGCAAGAGGTTCAAGGTGACAACCGGGGCAGCCTTCCCCTTCTGAAAGGCACCGGCATGGAAACCTTGCCGACTGCCACCCATTGGAAGCCAATCTGCCAGTGTCTGCCCCAGAGTCGCGCGACGCGCAGCCGGGATCTGGGGCGGGTTGCATTGGCTGCATCCTGGCTTGCCTGCTTCTTTTTCCAGGTGTCTCTCAACCCTGGTTCTGAACTTCAGAAGCGCATCCTTCATCCCTGCTGGTCATTCATCGGTTCATCTGAACTGTGAATTCTCAACAGTAATTCTCCTCATCAACACGCAAAGGAAGGCCCCGAACAATTCCTCCAAACAACCCATCTCGAACCCCCTTTTGCCGTCTTGCATCTCGCGTCGTCCTCCTGTGTGACATGCCCAACTCGGCATGGTCATTGGATGCGCCCACCACCCCGCGGGGAATTGCAAATGAGCCCGGTTCGGGTCGGCCAGCTGAAATGACGTACCTGGGCCCGGCAGAGGTCACCAGACGGCCCCATTGGATGTTCCCGGGTAGCACCCGAGGGGGAGAGGGGCGGCGGCTTGCTTGATGGCGCCCCCTGTCTCATTTTCTTCTCCAGAGCTGGGCTCGATGGCAGTTGTCATTTGGTTCACTGTTGTCATGTCTTGTGTTGCATCGTTTTCAAGGTCAGGTCGGAATACGGGAAGAAGTCTCATGTGGCAGCTATTTTCCTCTCGATGTCGTACACTAAATGCATTGTCTCTAGTCAAAGCAAGGAAATGAATTCCATTGTCTGATTCAAGCAATGCAATGCAATCGGATGCAAAGGCCAAGCCGAGGCCCAAAGTCCTCTCGCCATTTGGAGGTCTGGCGCCCAGAACCCCACAGGGCGTTCAACCCCAGCACGTCCAGCCCTAACCCTCAGCAGAATCTCCACCCAAAAAGCTTGACACCCGGCACCCGCGGACTCCCGCACCACCAGATCGGCCAAGCCATCCAGCATTCCCTCGCTGTGACAGGCACCACTTCCCCACTGTTACTCGGGTTCGGTTAGTGTAAAAATGCGCTAGCTTTCGGATGTTAACGTTTTGCAGATGCAGATGCAGATGCAGATGCAGACGCAGACGCAGGCCTCCTTCGATTTGACTATGACCGGGTTGTGATGCAGTTGGCCACTTTCGAAAAGGGCAGCTCGTTTTTAGTTGCTTTCAAGATCGCCGGGCTCGGACTGTGAGAGTCGCCAAAAGTGCCTGGCCTTCATTGACCGGCAACTGCAAAACCACCATTGGCCATTGCATCCATGGAGACTGAATAGTGTAATGGTTATGTGTACGACAATGGACAATGTACCAGAACGAGGGACATCGAGATTCCAGCCGTTAGGAATGGAAAGGGGCGAAACAAATAAAATGGACCAGTCCTTCATAGCGGGGTACTACTCTACTAAGTAAAAAGTGTCGAAGGTTCAAGTGTGATATTCAGAGTTTGGTCAACTTCAACCTCACCAAATCCTCCTCTCCGCAAAACACCATCATCACTACCAGTATCTTATTCGTCATCTCCCCAGACCTAACTTCCCTAAATATAATAAAAGATGCTTCCCCTCCAACCGGACAACATATCTCTACTAAATAGTTGGTTCCATACGCGAGGGTTGTGATTATACATCATGCTTTATATTCCGGTTGAGAACCATCTAGTAAGGGACTGTACATAATTAATTGCCCGAGCCAGCTTTACACCTGTGCCATGATAAAAAGTCAGAGTCATCAATTGATAGTTAAAAAAAGTTTGGCCGGGGGGTATATATACAAACCCCCCCAGCCTACTTCCCAACACCATAACAAAAAATCACGATAATCGCTTCCTGACGGTAGCGTAGTGGTTAAGCTGTAAACCTTGTCGGTCCCCCCCCAGGGTGAAATGGATCCCCTGGGCAGTGTGGCTGACCATAGTCTCTTTTTCGAGTCCTGCTGTTGGCGTTTTTTTGGGCTTTTCTTTTCCGGGGGGAAGACATATTTCGATAGGGGAGGGAAGAAAGGGAGAATGTAAATTTCTATTGCCCGCTAGGTAGGTGATTCCCAGCCCCCACTACAACTCAGCCCATTGTCGTTACTTCCAACAAAGGGAATAATAAATTAACCGTCAAGTGGCCACGAGTAAACCACACATCAACAAACATCAACACCTCACAGCAGCAAGGACAAGACAAAGACAACCCCACAACGGGGTATACCGCTCCCATTTCACTACATCACTACACTACCCCATCCTTCCGCTAACCCCCATCATCTAACACAATGATACGATACACTTTTTACACAGTACAAAACAACTCAACCCGCCTCACAGCCTCCTAACCCATCCATCTTCCCCTTTCCCTCCTTCACCCCATCCCTACTCTCCTTTCAGCCTCCCTTCATTTTCTAGCTGTCCTTTCGCCTTTCAGCTTCCTCCACCTGCTCCAGCCCAAAAAAAGACTAAAGAAGAGATAAAAAGTAATAATATACCTCGGCTCACTCTCACGGTGGTGTGCGTGCTTCGCTTCTCTAATAGTCCCGTGAACATGACATGCCAAATGAGCAAGTGAAGAGTGTGAAGCCTGTGAAGCCTGTGATGTGAGTGTGGGGGTGAGTAGGTAAGTGAGCTTAAGCCGGAGCCGAAAGCCTCCCATCCCGTCCCCAACACGCCAAAATAAGTATAAAGTCGTAGCGGGTGAAAATGAATAAAAAATAGAGTAGAGCAAGAACCAAACCAGCCGGCCGACCCGGCCGACCCGTCCGTCCGCCCGTCCGCCTGTCCCTTTTGCTATGCAAGTTCCATCCCTTCCCACAACCCTCCCATGTCTTATATCCCATATCAGAAGAAAAAAGCTTAACCCCCTACCCTCATTCCTAGCTATATTGAGAAGTAAAGAAGTACGAGACCCAACCATTCCAATCCCAAACTAAAGGAACAGGGCAGGAAGAGTTAAGAGAGACTAAAGGGGTAAAGTAAGGAAGGAGTATAAGGGAAGGGATGGTAAGGTGGGATATTGAAGTAAAGATGATGGTAATAAAAACCAAGAAAAGAGAACATGAAAACGCCCCCCACCCGCTTTAACGCCAATGCCCCCCACCCAATCCACCAGCCAGTTCATTGTCCTTCCCGCTGAACCATCGCCCTCCGCCGCCGCCGCCCCTTGCAATATGGATATTTCCTTCATGAACATGAATAGGCTTTTCCTTTCCCTCCCTTTGCCCGTGCTTGATTGAACCCGCCTGTCTTGTGGAAAAAAAATAATGTAGGGAAACAAAAGCGCTTTTTTCCCCGCCCAACGCGCCGGCTGCCATGTATGCCCTTGTTATTTCACGCACCTTTTCCTCCTCGTTGTCTTAGCAGTAGAAAAAAAGAAAGCATTTCCAGCCCTTGATCTTTTCAAGTTATGGTGCGATACTGCGTTGCAATCGCTGAGGTCGTGATATCCCTTTATAGCCCGAGTATGTAGCGGAGATAGTCCGAGTCGCCCCATATTGAATCGTTCTGTTTGTTAGATTTTACGGAGTTAGGAGGCGTCAGGTGTTGTCCGAACGTGGTACGCTAAAGCCCAAGTTGGCCGACCGACGGCTCCATGGCGTTCTCTGACAGATTGATGAGGAGTTGGGCGAGGCAGCGCTTGGTAGCGGCGTCGTCGCGGAGAACTGCAGAGAAGGTTTGGTCCCGCAGCGGCTGGGGGAGGCATTGTCGGAGGGCCTCGCGGGCGCGGGCATTGTCGCTGAGCCTGAGGCCACCGGAGATGTTAGAGGCCAAAGCGAGAGACTAGGGCGAGGGATATACATATACGGGGACATACCTCAAGAAGCACCTGACAACATGCTTAAGGAGTCGAGCCGTCTGCTGCTCAACCAGCTGCGCAACCATATTGCTCAAGACAGTACCGACGGCGTAGAAACGCTCGTAGGTAGCGCAAATATAGTTGAGGCCATTGTCATCCAACAATATCTTCTGCACTATGAAAATAGCGACGGTCTTGCTGAGCTCAGAGCCGGTTTCCATGATCCGCAGGCACAGCGGAATGATCTCGGTCGTGAGGAGGAAGTTGATGACTTCGGACGAATCGTTCTTCACCAGTGCGCCGATCACACCGAGGGAGGTGAGACGGAGATATTCAAACGGCCGCGACTTCGAGGTGGTGTTGAGGAACGGGTAGAGGTAGAGTGGGATATGCGCTGCGGGGTGTCTTGGTCAGCCGGGGAAATTGGCCCCCGTTATGCGATTTTGGAGTACCTACCAGTCAGGAACAACGTGCGCGTCTCGTTGTGTGAGGCAACGCACTGTAGAAGCGCCAGCGCATTGCAGACCCTGTTGGACGCGGCCGCAGTAAGCTGGGATGGGCTCAGGAGGTTGTAGACGCTAATAATTTCCTGGAGGAGCGAGGTCATGACGCCTAATTTGGCTTACGTGTCAGCGCACGCCGGTTCGCCAAGTCCGAAGTTCCCAACCCAACAAAAATACACCGAAAAGCGCGGGGATCAACATACCAAACGAGTGCCACAGGATCAGGGCAAGCTCCGGAACCTGCTCGCGCTTCTTGCTGAGCTCCAAGAGCGCGCCCTCGCGTGTGTTCTCGTTCAGCAGGTCGGCGATGTACTGCAGCGTCCGACGATTGTCCTCCGAGACCGACGACTCGAGGGCGCTCTCCTGGGCGCCGCCGTGGCCGCCCTGCTGCTGCTGCTGCTGTTGTTGTTGCTGCTGCTGCTGTTGCTGCTGTTGTTGTTGCTGTTGCTGTTGCTGCTGCTGTTGTGACAGCACATTGGTCGCATTGTGGGCGGTCGCGAGACGGTTGTAGTGCTGTTGCTGGGCAGCATTGGCGGCGGCCGCCGCAGCCTGTTGGACATGATGCTGCTGATGGGATGGCTGCTGCTGCTGGTGCATCCAAGCCGACTCAGCCTGCGGATACTGATGGTGGCCGTAGACGTGGGGATTGGGCATCATCTTGGCTACTGCTGGTGATAAAGAGCCGAGTGTGATCGTAGCAGTGACAGAGATTTTGTGATGGGGGTTAAAGTCGGGTATTCGATCGCTGGATTCGGTTCCAGGAAAGATATTGAGTTCGGCGTGTTGGGGAAGTCGAAGAGTGTGAGGCGGGTGTTGAATCGCGAGGAAAGCGACAATGCGGGCAGTCCAGGCGTCGTAACATGAGCAAAACAGATGAGTCGTCGGGGGAGTGGGTTGGCGGGCGACGACCCGGTGCCTCCGAGTGAGAGTGCGTGTAGGTGTGGTCGTGCGTGTGCTGGGGGACGCTGGGGGCTCGAAGCTGGAAGCACGGAGGAGGTGGGGGTTATGTATGGTGCGAAGTTCGGTGATCGAACCTTAGAGTCGGAAGAGCCCGAGCCAGAGCCGCAGACGCACAGACAGTGGATCGGTTTTCGGCGGCCATGCACGGGCCAACAGCGGGGCCATTGAAGCCCAACAGCAGACAGCTTCCCTGACGGGCCGTACCAGCTGTCGGCGCCGGCTTATTTTACTCTCAAGTTCTCAACCCATGCAATCATTCAATCACTGCGTTGATGCTCGTCCTCGTCATCTCTACTTATGATCTCTTACGCTGATTTCGTCAAGAGGATATAGAACATAGCTAACTAGCAGCCTCAGTCAAATTTACCCGTTGTGTTGAGTTTCATATCCAATCACTCAACACGCAATGAAGTATATTTGGCTGGCCAATCTAAACACAAAGGATGCTGCTGGGCCGCTCGCTCTAAGTGGTGGTTACGATAGCCTCAAATACCGGCGCCGTGCACACGGTCAATGCCCGGGTGCACAGTGATATCTCTGTATTTCACCATGATAGGCAGGAACCAGGCAGAAGAAGACACAATGGTAATAGAGAGACCGCGCTCACAAAACATTCCTTCCTCTAAGTCGAGCACCTGCACCTGCCGTTGAATGCCTCCTGACTTATTAGTGCCACTAAAACCCAAGAACACGTGGTGATTCTTTAAGCACCAACCTGCATGTAGGGGCAGGTCCACACTCGCTCGTCGCTGTCACAGTATAGAAGGGTCTTCACTTGCTGCATCAATCGACATTTGTCCTTTGCGACAGTCGCTTTCCACATAAATGACAGATTAGGGCAAGTTCCTGACTGCTGTATGATACGTTATGGTTTCCATGTCATATATTGAGGCAGTGGGAGGCCAGCAACTAACAGCAGGTACATTGAAAGATGGACTGAAGATGTTGGGCATCGGGTAGGCGCCGAGGATGCACTCTGATTTAGACCAAAGGTATAAGTTCCGATGTCTCCCACATCTCACGTCTCACGTCTGCATCTCTTCTCGCTTCATTACAGCCAAACCCCGTCTCTTCTCGCCTCATTGTAGCTCAATCCCCATGCTCCGACATTGCGGCTCGCCGTTCAACCCACACTCCAAAAACCTCCCCTACTACCTCTCACGATCGTTCCCAACCCACCTCATGATGTTCCGTCCGGATCTAAAGGAGAGGAACGCCAAGCCTGTAAGTGTTCCATTCCCAACCGAACAGACGTTGTCGACTAACACCATGTCGCAGTCTAAACGGGTCTCCAATAACGACGGTACACCTGAGTGCTTTTGCAAAATTCCACAACAACATCGTCGGAGAGCGAAACTCGTCGTCGTGGAAATTCCTGTCCTAGCGGAGTTTCTACTCTGCCTACGCGGGCTCGGAGTCAGAGGGCTCATCGGCATCGGGTTCCTCGGACGAATCGGGGTCAACATTCGGGTTCATCTTCCCTCCCTGGGCCTCACCAGGAACCCTCAGCGTCTCCCTCAATACTGCTCGCTCATCTACTTCCAGCTCAAAGGTCAGTGAATGGTCTTGTTCAGCACCGCATATGTTGCCCTCAGGTGCACCTACTACACCTGCTGCTACGTGACGTGGCGACGGGAGCTGTGCTGACCGTTTCCACTAGAGATTTACTAAGTCGTGTTCCTCACGGGTACCTGACCGACCAGTTCACTCGAGACTCCCACGACGTCAACATGATCTTCGACAATATCTGTTTCGTCCAGATGACCGCCTTCAAATTGTCGCCCCGGGGACGGGACCATCATGGACCTGTGAGGATCGAGAAGACATTCACCTACTTGTTGCCCATCGTAGCTGCAGTCTTGCCGAGGTCCAGAAACCCCTATCTCTGAACACCGATCCTCCGATATTCATCGTTGTGCCGGAGAGTCTTCTTGCCCAGACGTTCACCGAAACTCCAGCAGCCGGTGTTGGCCGTAACGACGGAAACGGCCCCAACACAGATGATCGGACAGCAGGAGTCGATGGGCCTGCCGTTGGTTAATTCTTTGCTTTGTTGGTTGGTAAACTGCTGGTGTCTTGATGTTAAGTTGGAAGGAAAGGCGGGAGAAGAGGCTGAAGTTCGAGTTAATACAATAATGTTCCTTACCTACCGTGCAAATGATGTACGCATTTAGCTGCAGTATCTGTGATCTTTGCAAAGTGCTTGACGTGTAGGGGAGAGTAACAACGTGTGAACAGCCACCACAGCCAGCCACTGTAGTTGAGAGTGTCCTTGTGTCAATGTTGATTTAAAAACATGCCAAACGACAGAAGCAGTGAGCAGCCACAAAAAACAGATCCAAAACGAGATCCAAAATAACTTGTCTAGTTTAAAAATACAAGAAACCAGCAGGCCATAAAACACGGCATCTGCTGAGTAGCTGAAGAATGGCAAGTAAGTCTAACCAAATATGACCAACAAAAAAAGGAGGATACATCAAAATATCGGTAAAAAAAGCAAACCCCCCTTTCCCTAGACGCCTGAAGGATATCTCGACCGACCGACCTAATTCTATAGCACAACCCGCCCTCCCGACCCATCCTGTCCCGTCCGATTCCTGTCCCGTATCTCACCATTATCTCACAAATACATACATACATACACACCCCTTTTTTAGTCTTCATTTGGTCTGTCCTGTCCTGTCCTGTCCTGTCCCATCTATTTTCATCATCACAATCACAAGAAAACAAAGAAAAGTAACGCTACGCCACCCAGCATTAACGCGGTTATCAACCCTGGTGGGGTATCTTTGAAAGCGCTTGCTGGGACGACGACGGCTTGGGCTGCTGGACCAGCTGGTCCTGAGTTGGGATCGGGAGTGGGTGTTGTTGTGCCGCCGGAGGTGGAGTCGCAGGGGCAGGGGATCGGGTAGAGGACTGTTAGTTTGGTGAGGGTTGTTTCGGCTGGGTTGTTGACGGAGCCTCCGGATCCGGATCCGGATCCGCCGGGGGGTGGGGTGGTTGAGGGGGTGGTTATGGGGCCGGTTGGGGTGGAGGTTGTGGCTGTTGCTGTGGTGTTGTTGTTACCATTCCCATTTCCATTCCCATTTCCGCTTCCATTGCCGTCGCCGTTGCCGTTGCCGTCGCCGTCGCCGTTGCCGTTGCCATTCCCCGGGGTCCCCGTCGCCGTAGCCGTCGCTGTGCTTCCAGTCTGCGAGGTACTACCACCGTTCGAGCCATCACCTCCACCTCCACCACCACCACCCCCACCAGTTTGAGATGGCGTGCCACTGCTCGTGGTCTGGCTGCTCTGACTCCCATCACCACCGCCTCCACCACCACCATCTCCACCACCTCCGCAAACATCACATGGTGTCTCGGTCTGAGAGGGTGTATCGCTAGTCGTTGTTTGACTGCTCTGGCTTCCATCACCTCCATCTCCACCTCCACCTCCACCTCCACCGTGACCACCACCACAGACGTCACATGGTGTTTCTGTCTGGCTTGGAGTGGCAGAAGTGGTTGTTTCACTCCCACCTCCTCCTCCTCCTCCTCCGCCGCAAACGGGACAGTGTGTTGAGCTTGCAGAGGTCGTAGTGCTAGTGCTGGAATCACCACCACCACCGCCTCCACCGCCACCGCAGACATGGCATGGGGTTTCGGTCGTCTGGCTGGGTGTATCGCTGGTGGTGGTTTGACTGCTGTCACCACCACCTCCATCGCCATTTCCATCGCCATTTCCATCTCCACCGCCGCAGACGTCGCAGGGTCCGTCGCTAGGTGAGGCTGTGACGGTGGATGTCATGGTGGATGTTACTTCGTTGCCTCCTCCACCACCTCCGCCTCCTCCTCCTCCTCCGCCGCAGACGGGGCAGTGAGTTGTGCTGGCAGAGGCAGTGCTGGTGCTGGATTCACTACCACCGCCTCCCCCGCAGACATGACAACCTCCACCTCCACTTCCTCCCCCTCCCGTGGAAGTAGCCGTAGCCGTAGCAGCGGTGCCTGTATTCCCCGCTGATCCACCACCACCATTACCACCGTTACCACCACCACTCCCATCCGAAGGCAACGACGTCCCCAACGGTGTACCCGCTTGATCAACCGTCACCGTGGCCGTGACCGTCTCTCCCCCACCACCACCTCCGTTAGAGTTACCACCCCCTCCTCCGACAAGGCTCACTTGACTAGCAGCATCACACCCAGACACAGGCACCATAACAGTCGACAAGAACGTCATAGTCGTCGTGATGGTGGTACCAGTACCCTCGGCGACTGTGATGGTTACCACGTCCTGGACTGTGGTGACGGGTTTGTAGAGCACGCCGTCGTCGTTGCCGGCGCTGTTGCCTGCGGATGGGCCGGGGGTACCGCCTGGGGTGCTTGCGCCTGGTGTACCAGCACCGCTACCACCGCCGGGAGGTACGGTGGTGGTGATGAGGACTGGGTTGCCGTTGGCGTCGACGGTGCTGATGACGGTCGGGGTGCCGGCTGCTGGGGTTTGGTTGCCTGTGTCGGCGCTGCCTCCTCCGCCATTTCCGCCAGCGCCGGGTGTACCCACGGCTGCTGTGGTAGCGGCGGTTGCAGCCGAACCAGGTGGTAGGGTAGAAGTGATAAGCACCGGATTTCCGTTGGCGTCGACGGTGGAAATGGTTGTGACGGAATTGCCTTGACCGTTTTGACCGCCCTGCCCGCCCTGCCCGCCTTGGCCACCTTGGCCGCCTTGGCCGTTGGAGCCGGGTGTGCTCCCAGCACCAGGAGGTAGAGTCGATGTGAGGAGGACAGGGTTCCCGTTGGCATCGACCGTGGAGATGGTCGTCACGGAGCCACCACCGCCTTGTCCGCCGCTGCTGGCTCCGCCGACTCCGCCGGGACCGCCAGATCCAGTTCCAGATCCGGGTGTACCAGCGGCCCCCGGCGGGATGGTAGAGGTTATTAGGACTGGGTTGCCATTCGCGTCGACGGTAGTGATGGTTGTCACACTCCCTGCACCTGCTCCAGGAGTACCGCCCGCACCGGGAGTACCACCCGCGCCCGGAGGCAAGGTGGATGTGATGAGAACGGGGTTTCCGTTGGCGTCCGTGGCCGTTATGACGGTCACGCCGCTGCCGTTACCACCTGGCCCTGGAGTTGGAGTAGGCGTGGGCGTCATGCCCGCGCTGCCTCCGCTGGCCCCGTTCGTCCCGTTGACTACGATCCAGATGCTGGCCTGGAGTTTTGTGATGGCTGCGCTGTCGAGGAACTCCTCAAAGTTAAAATTTTGACGTTTTGACTCGTCCATGGCCATCCCTTTGAACGCCATGGAGAACTTGTCCTCGACGATGAGCGGGTGTGGTTGGATGAAGAGGAGCGTGGCCAGCATGATTGGTTGGCCGTCGTTCTGCCCGGATACTTGAAAGGGGACCAGTGGGTTGATGTCCGAGATCATCATGGGGTTGTCGGGGCCGCGCCGTTGCAGGCCGGATTGGAGGTAGGAGAGGTAGAGTTTTGATGTGGACAGGATGTCTAGCGGGTCGAGGGAACTGAGGTTCACGGAGAGTTGCATGCCCATGGCGACGTAGGTCATGTTCTCGTCTGCTTGGGGGTATATTATGATGGGCTCTGAGGCCAGGTCTGCGTTGCCGTTAGTTTTGCATGTCCTGTTTGTTTCTTAGTTCCACGTGTTGAGCACATACCGTCAAAGGTACATTGGCTGCCCGAAGCGTCGATAGTCGTCGAGCCAACCTTTAATGTCATGTTGCTGGACACGGTGTATTTGCCAGTACCACCGCCACCACCAGTACCCCCCGACCCGCCATTGGCATCCGGGCCGGGAGTACCACCGCCTGCCCCCATCATCCTCTTCTTGCCCCAGAACCCGGCGTCGACATGGCCGGCGAGAAGAGCGGCAACGAAGAACGTCGCCAACGGGGACGACAAGAGAAAAGTGCCACGCATCGCGAAGATGCGTGGTGGGTAAGTAGAAAGGAAAGAAAGCTAAAGTGCTTTAAGGGTTGTGCTCCGGGCTCCGACCAGGAGACATCAACGTGTGTGTTTGTCGATCACGTCTGAAGAGTCGAGCAGTGACTTGTCATGGACGAAGGGGGAAAGGGAGTGAGTTCAAACCAAAGTCGAAAAAGGAGTTCAGTCGATGCCCCTTCTCGATTCTCGAACAATAGCCGGTCACAGAGCAGGACAGCAATTGAACATGAGATTTCCCATGGACAGTAGACGAACGGAGGAGGGCCATGCCCAGCCTTAAACCAGCCACGAACAGCCATGGTCGCTCGTCTTGCCCAACTTCTCTTCGATTCTCCACGCCACTGCATGAGACGACGCTCGATTCTGAAGCCCGCTCGACCTGGTCTGCGGCCTTCTTGACTGCTACTGCGTACGGGTGGGTATGCGTCTCCTGAGGTAAGTCCTAACGTAAGGCATGTTAAGCGGAGAAGCCGGTATGGTAAGGGTTGGGGGTTTCACCGCACTGCTGTACTGGGCCAACGTGTAGACCCGGACCGGAGAATATGGCCGGCCGGCCGGCTCCGATGTGGCCCGCGGTTTTTTTACTCAGCGAGCTAGGGCTTGCTGCGATGGGCGGGTGCTAGCAAGCAATGGGGGATAATAGCCTTCTAGAACAAAGTTCATCTCCCGTTTCGTTTCCTCATGATGGTGGCACAGCCACGGCCGGCTTCCGAGGCTAGACCCCAACCTCAGTGTGCTCGCTGTGTGTGTTCGCTGTTTGGGCTGTGTGAGGGGGCCAACTCTTGATGAAGCATACTGCGCCGTGCGGCACGTGGAACAGCAATGTTAAACGAGGATCCAAGGGGAGAGAAGGATAGCTTCATTCGGCCTGCGAAAAGACCTGTTTGATGATTTGACATAGTGGGAGTCACAATCTGGGGGCTTTTGCGGTCGAGGGCCGAAATCGAAGGTTTGACCTTGTGAACAACACTACGAGCTGGGGTGTTTCGTCGGTGGGTTTCTGAGTGGGTGTTCAATTTGTGTGCTCTTCTAAAGCATAGAATCATCGATAAAAACAGCGAGTATATTTGAAGTATATCTCAGAACTAAAACACCAATTGATTGCTAGAAAAGGGCTGAAAGAGATACTATCGTGAGCGAATGCATGGTCGAGCTGAGTGTTTGATGTTGGTGGTTGGTGTTGAACAGACGAAGGGTGAGACCTTCAGAGCCTAGACCCGCCGGACAGCCCCCGGAGATAACACGTGTTAGGGCTAGCTTCGGTGCAACGGCGGATCCACTCGCCTAACACAGGGCCAACTGGAGTCCTGATCAGCGCCCGCGTGATTGGGACGACCAGACTAACAGAGCCACGAGGGTGTGAGACATTCCACGCGATAGGATGACATTGCATATGTCAAGATAGCAGTCGAGATGTTTTTTTTCCGAGGTGTCAATAGTGTAGTGTAAGTCGCTTGGATGGAACGTATTGCTCCCCGTCGGCACTGGAAGATTTCGTTCTTTATTCCCGTCGCAAAACCTTGGAAATATCCCAACCCCGCATCCTTCGGCCGCTCTTTCCTTTCCCTTTCGTGGGAATGCCGCGCACCTCTTCCCGGAACGAACAAGCTCGACACCGGTGCCAGGGAAGGTGCGTCTGGGCAAACGGTCAGCCGGACGCAGGAAGCCCGGAGTGTTTGCCGGAAGCCTGATGTTCGTCCCCTCTGTCCCGCTCATTCGGCTGCGCCGCAAAGGGACTTGGGCGGTTTCATGGCCCCTCCCTTCCAAAAAAGACTTGCACTTCACCGCCAAAGAACAGGGCTCCGTTGCCCGTTGTCGAAGCCCTGCAGCAAGCAACCCCGAGTTGGACCCTGGATATGCCCCCAAGATATGCAAGCATCCCCGTCGGGCACATGGGATTCCATTCAGTGATCCCCGAAAAGATGGCGCTTGGAGGAAAAGGCGTCATCGCGCACTGTCCCAAATGGGCTTTGTTCCATATCTGAGTGCAATTGAGAACTGCTTGAGCGCTGATCCCCTCGCATTCCATCTCCATCATCCCTGTAGTGCTTGCCCCTCATATCTTATAGCTGCACCAGCCTTCTTAAAAAGAAGTTCACCATCGCCGCCTGTTTTGTGGTCGTAGCGTTGGCCTCACCCGGCCTCTCTCGTCGTGCCTATTATTCCTTTCTCGAACCCTCTCATCCTCGCCGACTTTAATCTCAAATAGGTCAGGGGACTAACACACACAACTACCGACGACGCCATGGCGGGCGGAGCGGCCAACAGCACGGCGCCCCCTCCGCAGGCCGGCGTGCTGGAGGGCCTGAATCCGATCGCGTACACACCTTCAAATCCGATCACTCTGTTCATCATCCAGGCAAGTAAACCTACCTAACTACCTACCTACCTAAATAATCAGTTGGGCCCTTTACCGAGCGGCCGAACCCAACCGGAGCCTGATTTGCGGACCTCCTCTTCATCCGTCATCTCTCCATCTATACCGGATCGAGAACTGCCGGTGCGGCGGGGAGCGTGTTCGCTTGTTTCGTTTCCCGGCCGATCGCAGCAACCCGGGCTTGGGCTTCTATGGGTTGCGCTTCCGGGCCGGGTCAGGTCGCGAGGTGGCCGGCTGCTCGGGCCTGGGTTGGTTTGGTTTGGTTGGCTTTGGAGTTGGAGTGCCTGGCCGGTTATCAAGGACACGCTGCTAACAATAGGAACCAACAACACAGGCTATTATCGTCATTATTTTTTGCCAGTTGCTGCATTGTGCGTTTGCTCCGGTTTGAGATTCCGGGCTTTTGTTAGGGGGGTTATTTGGCGGGTAGACTGAGAGATGACTGACTGGTAATTACAGACCCGCTCCGTTTGCTGAACCAGCCGCGGGTCATCGCCGAGGTGCTCGGCGGCATCTTGCTGGGGCCCTCGGTGATGATGCGAATTCCCGGCTTCCAAGAGAGTACGTCTGTGTGTTTCTTAGATGTAAAGCCTGCACATGGACCTTGTGATTAAGATCATCGTGTAGACATCTTCCCCACTGCTTCCATTCCCGTTTTCAGAAATGTGGCCGAGGTGGGATTGTTGGTCTTCCTCTTCCTGGTCGCTCTCGAGGTGAGCATTCCTGGCTTCCGTCCGGCCGTGGTGGTCAACAGGTTGCTGACGCCGGCCCCGGGTGCCTACCTACCTAGGTCGACCTACGTCTCTTCACGCAGAACTGGAAGGCCGCACTGAGTGTTGGCCTGGCCGGCATGATCATCCCCTTTGGGTTGGGCTTTGCCATCGCCTACGGCATCTACCACCAGTTCCACGCGGGCGTTGCCGAGTCCCCCATCGGGTTCGGCGTCTTTGGTCTCTTCATCGGCACCGCCCTCGCCATCACCGCGTTCCCCGTGCTCTGCCGTATCCTGTCCGAACTGAACCTCCTCCGCTGCAACGTCGGCGTGACTGTGTTGGCAGCCGGTATCGGCAACGACGTGACGGGCTGGATCCTGCTGGCGCTATGCGTGGCGCTGGTCAACAACGGCAACGGCCTGTCGGCGCTCTGGGCCTTGCTCTGCTGTATTGGTTGGACGCTGGTGCTGTGCTTTGCCGTCCGACCTCCGTTCATCTGGGTCTTGAGGCGGACCGGTAGTCTGCACAATGGCCCTACCCAGGGCGTGGTCGCCCTGACCATGCTCATTATGCTCGCCTCGGCCTGGTTTACCGGTAGGTCTTGGTCTCTCCCGCTCTTTGTATATCTGACCATGGGTGTGTGTATTCATGGGCGGGTCAAGCTAACTGGGCCAGGCATTATCGGCGTCCATCCCATCTTTGGCGCCTTTCTCGTCGGCCTGATCTGCCCGCACGACGGCGGTTTCGCCATCAAGTTGACCGAAAAGATTGAGGATTTGATCTCGGTTCTGTTTCTGCCGCTGTACTTTGCCCTGTCCGGCCTCAACACCAATCTGGGCTTGTTGAACGATGGCATCACGTGGGCCTATGTCGTTGGCATTATCGTGTGTGCCTTTGTTGGCAAGATTGCAGGTGGCACTCTGGCTGCCCGGGCCAACAAGCTGCTATGGCGGGAGAGCTTGACCATTGGGTGTCTGATGAGTTGTAAGGGTTTAGTCGAGCTTATCGTACTGGTGAGTCTGTTCGGAATATCTAAGGACGGAATATCTACTGACAAGAGCAGAACATCGGCCTCCAAGCTGGGATCCTGTCGGAGACTACCTTCACCATGTTTGTCGTCATGGCCCTGGTGACCACCGTCGCCACGACGCCGCTCACTAAAGCCCTCTACCCGCCGTGGTACCAGAAGAAGGTCGAAAAGTGGCGAAAGGGGGAAATTGACTGGGACGGAAACCCCACCGACCAATCCGAGTCCGGAGAATCGCGAGAGCGGCCCGTCGAGTCGCAGATCCGCCGTCTCATGGTGCATCTCCGTCTCGACAGTCTGCCGAGTCTGTTCACCTTTATCACGCTGCTCAGCCCAGAGACTGGTCCAGAGCCCAATCAGCCGGCTGTCAAGGAGGACCCCTCCCCCAACCATGTAGAGGCCAAAAAGAAGCCCCTAGAAGTCCACGGCCTGCGCGTGATCGAACTCACCGACCGTACCTCCTCCGTGATGCACCTCACCGAAGGAGACGACTCCTACTCCCTCCGCGACCCCGTCGTCAACGCCTTCCGCACCTTCTCCCAGCTCCACGACGTCGCAGTCTCCGGCCGCGTCGCCGTTGTCCCCGCCGACTCCTACGCCGAGACCCTCGTCCACCAAGCCTCCGAAACCTCCTCCGACTTCGCCCTCATCCCCTGGGGCGAATACGGCAGCGTATCCGAGGACCTCTCCTACCCTGTCGCCATGAGCGCCAGCGAACGTTTCCGGTCCGCCGCCCACCTCGACTTTATCACACAGACGCTGCACCAGGCAGCCAAGACCTGCAACGCGGGCATTTTTATTGATAACGGCTTCGGCGGTATCACCAAGCCGGCTGCTGCCGACCGGCCCGATCTCGCCCGCACCAAGAGCGCCATGTCCATCCACAGTTATCGTCCCGAACTGGCTACCCTCCCTGTCGCTAACAAATCCCACCATATCTTCTTTCCCTTTTTCGGTGGACCAGACGACCACGTCGCCATCCGTCTGGTCTTGCAACTCGCCAAAAACCAGCACGTCACCGTCTCCATCACCCGAATCACATGGCCTGTCAATCCCAACCCGGTCGACCCAAACAACCAGACACCAGCGTCCTCCTCCAACCCAGCCATCCGCACCTCCCAAGAAGCAGTAGCAGAAGCCCAAGCCGAAGCCTACCGTCGCCAGGCCGAAGCAGACGCCGTGTTCTTCTCGACTATGCAGGCTTCCCTTCCCGCGGAGCTTGCCGGGCGGGTGGTGTTTGCTGAGGTGGAGATCTCGGCATCACCTACGAGTTCGGCGTCTGCGCTGGGTGAGGTGGTGGTGCTGGCGCAGAAGGCGGTGGGTATGAATTTGAAGAATGCGGGGGATGTGGTTGTTGTTGGGAGGCGGGGTGGGCTGGTCGGAGGTGGACTTGGATCTGGAGGTGCTGGTGGGGTTGGTGGTGGTGCTGGTGTTGGGAGCAGTAGTAGCAGTGGGAGTGGTGTGGAAGGGACGGAACTGGGTAAGGCGGTGGGGGTGGTGGCTGAAAGGTTGGTGACGGTTGGGGTGAAGGCGAGTGTGTTGGTTGTGCAGGCTGGTGGGCAGGGGGGGAAGGGGGATTTGTTTAGTTATGCTTAGTTGCTTAGCGTTCTGGTTGGTATCGACGTTAGTGTTTATGATCAGTGTTGATGGTACTGTTGATGGTCAATGTTTATGGTTAATGGTGATGCTTCGCAACCTGTTGCTAGGGTCTCATTGTTAGCAGAGTGCTGCTCTCTTTTTGGGTCTTTCGTTTTACCAGTCATACGAAGGGTTGGATAACGAGTACACAATGTTGCAATACCGCGTTTGAAGACCAGACCCCCACGAGATTTACACCTCCCTCAGGGCTACATAGGGCACAGCCAGGAGTGTTGTGTTGAAGGGAATGAATGGTACAATATATCTCTCACTTTACCGGGTCTCAGACCCCATTTATCCTATAGAGCTGGGCTGTATGCTTTTGTAACCTTCGAAACATGTATACATGTACCCCTTGCCGTACATTCGAGAGCACCTAATCACACGCCCCGATTATGTCTCAATCGGTAGTTATCAAAAAGCAATGTCCACAATCTTCAACTCTCAAACGGTGTCACTCCCTGTATGAAAGGGTCTTCACTTGCTGTGACAATAGACATCTGTCTTTTGTGACCGTTTTCAAGCAAAAGGTCAATCTCGTAATCGTCATATCATATCCATTCCAAACTAATGCAACCCCCCATATCAAATCCCATCTTCTCTCCAAAAACCATACCAAACAAAACCACCACTCCAACTAAACAAAACACGCCAAAACAAAAAACAATAACAAAAACAAATCACCACTCCAGCCCCCCAGCCCCAGCCCCAGCCCCAGCCCTATTCCCTCTCTCCTCGCCCTCTCCTACTCCCCCAGACATCCTCCTCCCTGCAACAACCCTCCTCCCCTTCTTCCCAACAGCACTAAGGCTTCCCCCCCGCGAATCAACCTCCTCAAACAACCCCGGCCCGGCCTCCCCCTTCCGTACCATCCACCGCTTCGTGCCCAGCGCCTCGTCAAGTTCGTCAACGGGGGGGAGTTTGATGTATACCATAGCCCCCTCGTTCCCCCCTTCTTCTGAGGCAGTGGAAGCAGAAGTAGGGGCAGGACGTTCTTCCACCTCAAAGATGGCGATAGAGAGGGATGGGTCGTTGAGACAGTGGCCTGTGAGAAGGGAATAGGATTTTTTATGTTGCGGGGAGGAGATGTAGGGGGAGTGTTCATCGCTTATTCCTGGGCTTGGCTCTGTGGGTTCTGGCGTAGACGCGGACTCAGAGCCAGAGCCAGATCCAGTCCCAGATGGAGACTCAGCCCTAGAAGAAGATCCAGACCCAGACACCAAAGGCACATCCCCCACCAACGAATCAGCCAACACAAACGCCCTCTTAAACGGACACATCTGCTGCGTGGCATAGTACCTCCCCCTAAACCGCCACACCGCCAGCTGGGTGTCCCCACGCTTCACCGCCGCGCTGATCCCGTTGGGAAGGTCATCCGCGCCGGCAAAGTAAGACGCGGGTAGCAGGGGTTGCCAGGAGGTGGTGGACCAGGTTTTTGTGAGGGGGGCAAAGTCTGTTGTTTTCTTGGAGAGTTGGGAGGGGGAGGAGAGGGTTGATGATAACGAGGTGGTGGAGGAGGATGGGGATAAAGAGGCGGATGAGGATCGCGGTGATGAAGGGGCAGACGTGGAAGATGCGGACGACGAAGAAGAAGGAGTGTCCTTCGGCCACATAACCGGCCTCATCTGCCCGCGTTCCCTCTCCAGCTCCATCCCCTCGACCGTCTCCTCCGTATTCGCAAACTGCCGAAACCGTGCCGCAATCTCGGGGGTATTAATCGCCTCGGCCCACTCATCAAAATAACTGCCCACCAACTCCTGCATCTGCGCCTCCAGCGCGGCGTTGATCCCCAAAGCGTCGTCGAGAACCACGCGCTTGAGATAGTCCAAACCGCCGGGGAGGGCCTCTATCCAGCGGGCGGTGCGCTGGAGCTTGTCGGCGGTGCGGATGTAGAACATGAGGTAGCGGTCGAGGATGGGGATGACTTCGGTCGGGGGGACGTCTTTGGCGAGGAGCGAGGCGTGCCGGGGGTTGGCGCCGCCGTTGCCGGCCACGAAGATGTTGAAGCCTTTGTCTGTGGCGATGAGGCCGAAGCTGAATTTGTTAGTGTTTTCTTTTTCAAAAAAAGAAGGGAAAAGGGGGAAAGAAAAGCAAAAAGAAAAACATACTCCTTACTCTGCGCCTCAGCACACTCCCTCACACACCCACTAACCCCCCCTTTAATCTTATGCGGCGCCCTAATACTCTTATACCTCTCCTCCAACACCACCGCCATGCCCACGCTATCCCCAACTCCATACCGACACCATGTCGTGCCGACACAGCTCTTGACCGTCCTCAGCGCCTTCGCATACGCATGTCCACTCTCCATGCCCGCATCCACCAACCTACCCCAAATCGCCAACAAATCCTGCTTTTTCGCCCCAAACATGTCGATCCGCTGCCCGCCTGTGATCTTGGTGTACAGGTTGTAGTCCTTGGCTACCTGCGCGATGGCTAGTAACTTGTCCGGGGTGATTTCCCCGGCCGCCATGCGCGGGACCACGCTGTAGGTGCCGTTACGCTGGATGTTACCCAGGAACTGGTCGTTGGTGTCCTGCAGGCCGTGCTGGGAGGCACTCATCACATGCTCGTTCCATAAACTAGCAAAGATGCTACCCAGACACGGCTTACACACCTCGCAACCGTGGCTATTCGGGTCAACTCCCGCGGCGCGCATGACCTGGGACAAGGTGGTGAGGCGTTTGACGCTGATGATGTGATACAGCTCGGCGCGGGAGTGGCGGAAGTGAGGGCAGAGGTGATTTTGCACTTCGTTGCCGAGGGCGGCCATGGTGTGGTTGAAGATGGAGGTCATCAGGGGCACGCATCCGCCGCAGCCCGTGCCGGCTTTGGTGCACGACTTGATGTCGCCGAGGGACTTGCAGGTGCCGTCTTTGATGACGCGCACCATGTCCCCCTTTGTGACGTTGTGGCAGCTGCAGATTTGCGTGTCGTCGTCCAGGTCGTCGGCTCCGTCGTCGCCGTCTTTTTTTGCGCCTAAGATGAGCTCGCTTGGGGGGATGTCGAGGGGCTTTTGGTTCTTGACTAGGGGGACTAGCTTGACGTAGTCTTTGGTGTCGCCGATCATCATCCCGCCCAGGAGGTACTTGCCGTCCGTGGTGAAGATGTACTTTTTGTACACGTTCTGGAACGGGTCGCGGTAGGTGAGTGCTTTGACAGACGAGACATCGCCGGGTTTCTTTCGGGCAGCCTTGGCTGGGAGCTGCTTCGGTCCATGGATATCCGCAAAGTAGTCCCCGAAGCTGGCCACCTCAACGCCCAGCAACTTCAGTTTCGTGCTCAAGTCCGGCTGCTTATACACCCTCGGCTGGTGCAACTTAGCCTGCGTGAGATTAAACGCCAGCACATCCGCCATCTCCACGCCCGGCCCAATCAGCCCAAACATCTGCCCCTGCCAGCTCGCGCACTCCCCAATGGCGTAGACATCCGGGTCACTCGTCCTCAGCCCGTCGTCCACCACAATCCCGCCTCGAGGGGCACACTCCAGTCCCGCCTCCCGCGCGAGCTCATCCCTCGGCTGAACCCCAATAGCAAAGCATAGCGTGGAGCACGCCATGGACCGGCCATCCTTGAAAACCACCCCCGTCACATTCCGGTCTTCATCCACCTGTATCTCCGCAACGGCCGTCTTCAACAACACATCAACCCCCAACTCCCGCACCTGATCAACCACCATCCCCCCGGCCGCCGCGTCCAGCTGCCGACTGAGCACCCACCCGTTACGCTCCACCACTTTGACGCTACTGTAGCACTGCAGATCCATCAGTGCCTTGGCGGCTTCCAGACCCAGCAGGCCGCCGCCGACGACAGCGCCTACCGAGTCTTTCCGCTCGGCCGAGAAGGCGATCAGTTTCTCGAGGTCTTCTACGGTACGGTAGACAAATACCCCCGTGGCGTCGTAATTGGGGGTACTGCGGGGGAGGACGGCGTCGGAGCCGGTCGCGAGGACGAGGATGTCGTAAATGAGTTGCGTGCCGTTAGCGCAGGATATTGTTTTGGAGGTGGGGTTGATGTGGGTGACTTTTGTGTTGATGTGGTAGTTTAGTGCTCCATCGGAGACGCTCTCGTACTGGGGGGGGTTAGTGGTGTATGGCCGTTTGCTGAGGGGCAAGAGACTCACCCATTCTAAGGGGTTTAGGTATAGCTTCTCAACTTGGCGGTGCTCGAAAAAGGTGGTTAAGCCCACGCGGTTGTAGGCCACGTGCTTTTCCTCGCCGACCACTGTGATGTTGTACTCGCGTGTCCTTGCGTCTAGTTTCAGCAGTTTCTCGCTGTTGGGGTCAGCTCAGGCCTTGGGTGCCGTTGTTAGAACTTAGATGGGTTAGACTTACATGAAGCTGATGCCGACCATTCCCAGGCCGACAACCACGACGTGTTTGCGGGTACCCACCGCCATGGCAGCGGTATTCACAGACTATCCAGAGTAATCCACAGAGTAATCCACAGAAAGGACAGCAATAGAAATAGACAGTGATGGCAGTGATGTTTAATTAGGGTAACGGGTGGTCTGAAGCATGAAGTTACAAGTGGGAGAGAAAAGGAGTAGAGAAAAAGAAAAGAAAATAACAAAGAGCAAAAAACAAAGCTGGAGAAAATAAAACCAATACAAACCTACCCACCAGTCTAACGGAACAAAACCACCCGCCACCACCATCAATATCCCACCTCTACTTGGGCTGTGTCACCAAAACCGCGGCAATTGACAACACCCATCGTAATGCCAGGCCATGCTATTCCATGCCGTCCCAACCAGCACTAACTGACTCAACCTGGCGGAGAAGCACATCTCCGGGGATATATACTCTCTCGCTCCCTCTCTCTCACGGTCTCTCCCTGCGTAGCATGTTCCTCCGCGGGAGCATCTCACTCCGCAGGACCATCTCGGGCGTAATTCGGGGATGACACGGGACAGAGTAACTCGGAGATGACACGGGGATGGCACGGGGAAGACACGGGATGGATAATGGATAATGGATAAAAAAAAACAGACGACGTTACAAGGTGTAACAGTAACAGTAACACACACAGTGAGCGCGGGATGAGAGGAATTCTTGCATCTCCGGGGAAATTCTTCAACTTTTCGTCCCGTCTCGATACGCCGCGGAGCCGGTTGGATGTGGGGATGCCGTGATGCGGAGATGCGTGGGAATTCGGGGAGCAGCACGGGCGCTCGCGCGATTATGGTTTGACTAGTTCGATTCGGTCGCTCGAGACGCAGTAGAGAGAGACTGTCCGATAACGTAGAAAAAGAACGTGAGAAAGACAGAGCGAGGGTTAATTCTTCAAGGCGGAGATAAGAGACGTTGATAAGGCTGTGGCTATCTGGCCAATCAGGTGTTGCATACGCCATCGTCGCTTCCGCGTTGGGAAGCCCGCGGAGATAGACAGGCAAACATGAAAGATAAGTGACTTGGACTGTACCTGCGAAGAAGGTTTATCAACCATAACGCCGGCGGATTTGACATTCAGTTTCAAATCGGGATTTTGCGAGTTATTTTCTGCATCATAGGGGAGGACAGAGTATTTGGGGTTTGCGGCTTGATAGACGAGTTGGAGTACAAATTGGATTTGGTATTGATATTTGAGAGAAATGTGATGAAATGGTGAAGACGGTGAAATACAAACAGATGAAAGGAAAAAGTTAAGATACTAAAAAAAACAGTAAAAAAAAGGTGAAAACAAAGCTATCAACCTGGCCGAACGGGCCTCTTCACCACCTGGGTATTCCACATCCCTTTTCCCCATCCCCAACCCTAACCCTCCCAACAACGCACGAACTTAACTCTCCATCCCGTCAACAACTCTTCCCCTCAACACCGAAATAAATCACCTCGACCCAGGGTACGCCAAAGACTGCCGAATCCTCGCACTCAATTTCCGCTGCAGCTCCTCCACTGTGTCGCCGCTTGTATTCTCCAACCCTGGCTGCTGCTTCTGCTGTTCCCCATCGGGCGAGTAACCAGGGTACTCATAATACCCCCCAGCATAAGCACCCGCACCCGCGCCAGCTACAGTCCGCCTCCTCTGCTCTTCCCTTGCCACGCGCTCGGCGAACTGCCGCTCCTGCTCGAGGGCTTCGATTTGGGCTTGGATTGCGCTGGGGGGAGGATTGAATTGGACCTGCTTCCGGGAGGAGATCTGTCCCAAGAAAGCAGGGTGTGCCACAGCTTCAGGACAAGTAAGAACCCGCGAGCCAAAGAAGACAGGGTGCACGGCGGCTGGATCGTGGGTGTAGCCTGTTGCTGCGGGATGGGGACAGGCAGAGTGGGAGGTGAGTGAGCGGGTGGCGAAGACGGGGTGTTTTGTTGCGGGGTTGAAGGTATCTAGCACCAGAGTGTGTTGTTGATGGTTTTGGCCTTGATATTCGTGTTGAGGGGGAGTAGAAAGCGCGACAGCCTCAGCAAGAGCGGCGTTCCAATCTTGAGAGGTAGCTCGTGGTCGTTGGACCTTGCCAGCCTTTTGCGTCGGCCGCGATCCCATGATCCAGTTGTGGCTCTTCTTGGTAGCTTTCTCCTTAGCCCCCCAGAGTTGAGCAGATACCAACCGGTCCAGTGGCTTTTGCTCAACACGCGGCATCCGTTTGCTGGACCGAGCGGCTGGTTCCTCGCCTGTGGTACGGTAGTTGGCCACAGATCGGCTTCCGGATGTAAACAGCCCTTCCTGAGCAGGTGTCGGTGTTGGTGTCGGTGCAACTGCCCGAGACGGCATCCACAGCCCGGATGAGGGTTGTTTGTGCTCTATCGTAGGACAAGGTACCACCTCGCTCGCCATATCACGCTTGGGAGTTACGGCTGGACCCATGATCCAGTTGTGGCTCTTCTCGGTAGCTTGGTTCCCAGCCCCCCAAAGTGCAGTAGACGCCAACTGGTCGAGTGGCTTCTTCTCCACACGCTGTACCCGCTTGCCGGATCGAGCAGGCAGTTCTTTAGCTGTACTGCGGCGGTCTGCTACAGATCGGTTGCCAGATGCAAACAACCCTGGCTGTTTTGGTGTTTTTGGCGTCGGTACAGCTGTCTGAGAAGGAATCCACAAGCTGGCCGATGATTGTTTGTGGTTTGCCGGAGTACGGGGTACCGCCTCGCTCGCTGTATCACGCTTGGGGGCTACGACTGGCCCCAGGATCCAGTTGTGGCTCTTGTCGGTAGTTTTCTTCCCAGACCCCCAAAGCACAGTAGATGCCAACTGGTCGAGTGGTTTCTTTTCAACACGCGGTACCCGCTTGGTGTGCCTGGCAGCCGGTTCTTCTGTAGTGCTGCGGTAGTCCGTCACCGAACGACTGCCGGTGCCGGGTGTAAACAACCCTTGCTGTGTCGGTACAGCTGCTGCCCGGGAAGGAACCCACAGCTTGACCGAGGGCTGTTTATGCTCCATCACAGGACTCGGGACCGCTACATCGGGTTTAGCAGGCACAACCAACCCCCTAACAGGCGTAACCAACGGCCGCGGGGACATCCCCAAGTCATCATCCCCCTCGAGTATCATCAACGTCGAGCTATCCAGCGTCGCCGAGTCCCGCTGTTCTTGTTTCTCGCCACCAAAGGGATGTGTCTGCCCATCAAACAACCCCCCATCCTGCAACTCCCCCAACCCAATAACAATCGACTCCCGCTCTTCACTCTCCGACGGGATGATCTCATTCATGTAATCATCCACCACCGAGCTACCCCCGCTGCCACTGCCGCTGCCGTTGTAGCTACCGCTGTCACTATCGCGCTCAAGTATAGGAGGGAACAGACTCCCCCGCGAAGGCACAGCGTCAGATTTGAGCAGACTGGCGATTTCCCAGAGCGTGGAGTCATCGAATCCGTCGTCGCTATCTTCTTCTTCTTCTCCCTTCTCTTCTTCCTCGTCTTCCTCGTCTGAGTCGGTTTCACCACTTTCGTTGTCATCGTCGTCGTCGTCGTCGTCGTAATCATCGAAAAACGACGAATACTCCCCCCCTGGAGACCCTCCAGTCTGAGGCTGGGACTGAGACTGACCAGACTGACTAGGTAGAGACTGACCCCTCACACCAGAAGTCATAGTCCCCGGCATAGCCATCCCCACACTCCTCCCATTCACACCCTGTCCAATCCCAAGGCCCACACTCCTCGCCGTATCCGACCTCTCGCCCCACGGAAACTGAAAGATCCCTAGCGTCCCTCGCTTATCGGGCAGCGGCTCCGGGCTCTCGAGGATATCGGGCAGCAGGGTGGCGGTGATGGTTGTTAGGCGTCTGGTGCTGCTGCGGCGGGTAGGACGGTGGGTTAGGGGGGCGCGGGGTTTGGGTTGGGGGGGTAGGCCGACTGGGTTTGAGGTGGTCAAGTTTAGGTTTGGGTTTGGGGAAGCCGTGGAGAGTGGAGCTGAGGGGGGTGTTGAGGTGACGGTGGTGCGGACGAAGGGCTGAGCAGGCGGTGCAGCGGATGCCCAGCGTGGCCTCCAGAGATGGGAGGCGTTGCTGCTGCTGCTGCGGTGGAGGGAGTTGTGGGGTTTGCGCCAAAGAGTTGTGGAGGAGATCACGAGGGGGGTTTGGGTTGTTCTCTTGGCTGGGCGAACGGAGAGGCCGGGTAGGTCGTCTTCAGGGGTATACTCAGGGATATACTGCCGAGTGTGCTTAGGGGTATGAGCCCAGAGTGACGGAGACGGTGCAGCTGTGACTCTGTGTGATGGTGTCCAGAGAGTAACAGACCGCGGGTTGTAGACTTCAGCCCGGTCGTCGATGCCAGAGCCCATCTCCTTCTCGTTTCTCGCGGTGGCATTCTCAACGGCATTCTCCCTCCCGTCAGTGGAATCCTTCGAGACATCCCCAGAGACATCCTCATCACCCCCCATCGGCATCCCACTCCCCAACTGCCCCCTAGCCAACAGCAACCCCCCCAATCCCATTCCCACTCCCACATAACTGCTCGCCCTGAGCTGCATATACTCCATCTGCGCCTCCGTCAACCGCTTCTGCCACTTGCTCATCGGCACCGGGCCGTCCTTCTTCACCCTCTTACTATCCTGCCGCACCGGCACCGACACAGGCACTGACACTGGCACAGGCACGGCCATATCCCGTGACGTCCGTCGTTCTGGACCTGGACCGATACCGATACTCCTTCGCGAGATCGAGATTGAGTTTCGGGTTGAGTTGGAGTTCACGTACGAATTCCGGTTGGAGTTCGAGTAGTATGAATTCCGCGCTGTGCTCGCCACACTCCCCACACTCATCACCGACGCCCGACGGGAATCACCACCCGCACCTGCGCCCATGCCAGTAACTGTGGAGGTAGTAGTAGTAGTATCAGTCCGCACACTCGAAACCGAATCCCGTCCCATATCATGTCGAATCCCCTCCCACTGCTCCTTCTGCTCACCCATCTCCCTCTCCAAATCCGCCAGCAACGCAATCCGTCTTGACGCGCTATCCGGCGTGGCCACCACCATCTCATCTTCATCCAGCTTCCTAAGCTGTGCTTGGATTTGCCGGATTGCTTGGCTGGGTGATTCCAGCGGGAATAGTTCCGGTGGTGTGTGTACAACAGGGACAGCCGGTTTGCGAGATGTGGTGTTGTTGTTGTTGTTGTGTAGGGAGAGGGGGATGGGAGGAGGTGGGAGTTTGCGGGATTTGGTGTTTGAAGCGCGGCGGGCGGAGAAAGTTGGGCAGGCGTCGCCTACGCGGCGGTGCCAGGTGGATGGGGGTTGAGGTGGGGATTGGGAGGTGAGGGAAGGGGTTGTTGAAGGGGGCATGATGGGTGTGGTGGATAGATTGTTGGTTTGGAGACCGGAGACTTGGAGGTCGGATGCGGGGATCCCGGCTGTGTCGAGCATGAAGGGGAGCGTCTCGCGGTTGCTGCCTTGGGCGAAGGAGAGCTCGGAGCCGCGGATGTCTTCTTTGCGGGAACCGGGGACGGGCATACGGACTGATGTTGGGAGACCTAGGGTTTGTGTGTGCTGGATGGGAACTGAGACGCCGACGGCTATCTCGGCCTCGGCTTCGGCTTCGGCTTCGGCTTCGGCTTCGGCTTCGATATCGGGCGAGTTGACGGAGCTCCAGTTGGTTGCGTCGTCTTCGGACCGGTCGTAGGTGGTTTCTGTCCAGGCTGACACGCGAGGGTGGGCGTCGGGGATGATGGGGGATGAGCCGCGGTTGCGGGGACGGCTGCTGGCATACGGTTGTTTCGTTGAGTTATCGTCCCATGCCCTTCCATCTTCATCCTCATCCTCATCCCCCACCGGCGATCGTACAGTCTTCCTCGGCCAAATCTCATCCACCTCGGAAACCACCACACTCTCTGTCCTGGTCGTTCCAACGGTCCCAACGGTCCCAACGGTCCCAACTGTCTCCCTCTTCTCCTCACTCCCACCAAGCGACGTATCCAACCCCCTCTCCAAATACGACGCCGGAATCCGCGGCACCTCCGGCACCGACGACGACCGTCTCCTCATCGACACCGACACAAGCATCATCCCCCCATTCCCATTCCCGTTGTTAGTGGATGATGATGATCCATTCCCCGGCGGAGCGGGGAACATGAACCCTTCTGGTGTCCCCTCCTCACCCCCCTGTGAACTAGCCCGAGACCGTGATCTAGATTGCATACTGCCCGCTCTCGACCTTGACCTCGGCCGCGCACCAACCGTCGCACTCCTCGGCAACCCAGGCAAAGGCGGCAAACCCGTCGGACTCCCCGACGTCGAGGACAGCAAAGCTGATTTTCGGTCACTGTTGATGAGGAGCGACCCGCTGGATTTACTCCGTCTGTGATGAGCATAGTTCTGGCCGTCGTTTAACGCGGGGCTTCCCTGGGAAGACCCCGGCCTCCGGGGAATAGGACGCGGTCTGTTGACTACAGAGGACGAAGAAGACACCGGCGGCTCCGTGGCATGCTGAATTTGTTTCTGCTGCTGCTTCTTCGGTGCTATGCCCGCTGTTTTAACAATCGCCTCCACAGCAACAGGGTCGTCATACTCGATATTATTCACAAACAGGATAGTACGGTGTGGTCCGGCCGGGTCGTTGCCGTCGTCGGTGGTTACTTTCAGGCCCCGGGCACGTGGGTTGGATGGCAAGCCGTTGGTTGGGCGGCGCTGGAGGGGGGTTTTGGTTGGTTCTGGGGGGGGGGGGGGGGGGGTTTGGGGGGTTCGGGGGGGGGGGGGGGGGGGGGAAGGGGGGAGGGTGCGTGAGGGGCGGATGTTGTTGATTAGGAGGGGGCGGTTGTCGGCGGTCCTTTCGGGGGATCCTTGACGGGGTTGTTGGATGGATTGTTGGATGGGGGGGGTTGTTTGTACGGGGGATGCTTTCTGCGGTCGTGCCGGTGATGGTGAGGTCTCGTCTTCCTGTAAAGATGGCCGTGGCGATCTCCTCCGAGTACCATCGTCCACACCCGGAGATAACCGCACACCAGTCGTCATAGCCACAGACACATCATCCACCGACAGCATGCCCGGGTACAGCGCGTCCTGCGTCGACACCGACGCAACCTCCTTGCGCTTGAGACTGACAGCCCGTTTGATAGCCTCTTCGGGGGCCATACTCCGGACCCGGTCGGTAGACTTCCTCGTTGTGGCTGCCGCTACCTCGCTCTCAGCCGCCATCCGCGCTCTTCGCTCCCGATCAGCTGCGGCCGCTTCCTTGAGGCCCATGACGGCAATCTTGTTCCAGGGGTTCTGGCCCGTCGATTGCTGGAGAATAGGGGGGCCGATGGCCAGCCGGGCTCTTCCCGGGCCCGCGGGGACTGTGACGCTCGAGATATTCGCAGGGAGCGGCGGGACCGGTTCAGTTTCCATGCCAAAGGGCCCGCCGATGCTGGTCTCGTCTTTAACGGCCGGTGCCTCGCGGGGGTTGACAAAGGTCCGGGACGACCGGAGAGCGGCATCCTTGAGGTCTTCGAACCGCGTGGGGGGGTAGTCGGTGTCGGACGTCGAGATGTCGCGGCTGATGTTGGGGCGTCGGGGGGAGAAAGACTCGGGGCCGCGTGCTCGGGGGGTGAGTAACGAACCGGCGTTGGTGGTTACAATGACTGTAAACGTTAGTCAACTTGGGTTGAACTTGACGGGAAACGGGGTTGACGTACTGAGGACGGCCAACAGTCCAGCCGCCGGGAGAACCGTCTTGGTAGCCAACGCCAGCGAGGTAAACCCCAGAAACATCGGGACACTCATCTATTGTCATGTTAGCCTTGAACCTTGTCGCGCAGTCTAACAACGAGAAACCTACCCCCGTCCAAAAAGTCAACCCCAACAATACCCCCATCAACGCCCTCCCCCGATCCGGGTTCGCATCCCCCTTAGCAGCCCCTCCAACGGAATACGCCCTCCCAACAAGCACCAAAATCACCACCCCATCCAACGCCGTAACCAAAACCCCCACCGGCAGCGCCGACGTCGTGGCCACACAAAACCCGTCCACCTGCGGCCTCACAAACCCCACAAACACCGCGCCAGCCACAAACCGCACCAGCACCAACCCCTGTCCCACCATCTGCCCAACCACTCCTTGTTTCCCACCGCCTTGTTTTCCACCGCCGTTCAAACCCCAAAGCAAAAACTGCTCCAACGCAAACCGCGCGAACTGGTCAAAGATAGCAGCAAAGATGACGCCGATCTGGCAGGGCATGGTGGACGAGGGCGAGACGTCGAGGAGGACAGAGATGAAGGCGAGGAGGGCCCAGAGGGCGGAGCTGGTGAGGAAGAGGGTGAGGACCAGCCTCTGGCTGTCTCGGAAGAGGGTGGCGAGGCCATTGCCGGTTTTGGCGATGGAGAGGAGGGTGGTGGTTGAGGAGGCGTTGAGGACGAGGCCGCTGTTGTGGTTGTTAGTTGGTTACTCTTCTGGGCTAGGCATGCTTGCGGTGGGTAGTGGTGATGAGTTGGAGAGGGTACTTACAAGAAAAAAGCAGCGACGAGGGCCTGCGTCGCGCCCTCGACCGCCATCGTGGCGTTGGTGAAGAAAAACTGAGAATCGCCAGCGAAAAGAGAAGAGAAGAGAAGAGAAGAGAAGCAAAAAGCCAGCCAGCCCAGTCAATGGGTGGGTACATAGAATAGAATAGCAACAAAAAATAAACAGAGTAAAAACTACCGTATCATCGTGAAGTATCCACAGATCAGAGGATCAGACCGTGGTGTTGAGCTCATACGGCCATGTCACGACCCTCATCGTCGTCAACTGAGGTAAACAAACTTGACAACAAAGGAAGGAAAGAGTTACGACTAGCGGAAGAGAAGAGATTGTTGACCACCAATGTGCCTTGCAGCTCGAGTCGAGACGAGAAACGGTTCCGTGTGGGCGGGTCGGACGGGGGTGTCCTGTCAAAGCAGCACGTCACTGTGGTACTCTGTAGTAGAAGGGGAAACGCAGAGTGTGAGGCGAATACTTGGCAGTCGGAAGTCATGGTGATGCAGGGTTGCCCTGTCCCCCCTCTCCCCTCTTACAAACCGACTTCTCGACATCGGCTTACTACTCTGTAGTACACTCGCTACTGTACGACAGTAGTAGCCTCATGAGGCTGGGTCCCAGACAGGACAAGCGGGCGATCATTCAAACAAGCCCCTTGCTCTCAGAATTTATGCAAAGGGTGAAAGCTCGACGCAAGGAATGGAGAGTGTGTGAGCGAGTAAGGTACAGAGCGTGTAACCTTAAGAAGTGAGAACTGCAGGGTACCAGTTTCTTGGTGTTTCACTTGAAACCGCAATTGTTACATCTCGCACGGACCGGCGTTCGAGAGACTTTTTCAACTGGCCGGCCGCCGAAACCTCGACACGACTTCAGAGAAGGGTGCGACTTGTTGAAAAGAGGGGGTTGCTCCTGTTCTACATGGTCTCTGTCGTTTTACCCCTTTGATAGAGGTGGTGCTGTTGTTGATGTTGCGCACTCATCGGGACTCATCGGCTAGACGGGCAGTCGATTCCCAGTGCGACGCTGACTCGCATCGATGCTAATTTGGATGGCGAGTGTGCCGTGAGTTTGTCAACCAAATTTAGACGTCGGCGGTAAATGCAACAATGATGCGACGGCGAGCTGTCGTCTGCGCGTTTGTTTCCGTGTCCTCACATCGTGATCGATTGCAGCTCTCGGATCTGAGGGAGTATGGATCGGATGAGACGGTGCCGGCAAGCCGAGAGACTGGGCGATATTTAGAGTGCGATGTTCGAACTACGATATTTAGGCTACAGAACTGGAAAATATGATAGCGGAAGGAAAAATAAATAAAAGTAAGGATATCAACAGCCGCGAGGTCACCTTGTCTCGCCATCGCAATGCTGGTCGACTTTGATGCATGATGGAAACTCGGCCTGGAAGTGAGGGTTTGAAGGAATCACTTGGCATTGCATCTTAGGGTTAGGGTATGAATGGCCCGTGCACATAATAAGACCCGACATGGTGGGGGTGGGGCAGCCCCTCCAATCCGAAGCCCCTCATTGCAAACCCGTTTCTTTCCTGAACCTCACTTTTCTCCGAACCTACTATGTAACATGCAACATAGCGTCAAAAGCTGTAGTCTGGAATTGAACCTGCGAGGCAGTTGTCTACACTTTATTCGTGGGCCTGAATTTTCCGGCCAGCCTTAGCGGCATTGAAAGTGACAATTGCCTCCTTGACCGTTCTTGCCCTCGGCAGTTCAATCTTCCAGGACCCAGGCTGAATGAATACCCGAGTCTCACGACATCCCGATCGCCAGAGCTGCAAGATACCCGCTGGTATAGAGAGCCGGGTAAATCTTATCCGCGAATTCAGGCGTGTAGTGTAAGAGGAAGCCTCACATGAGCTTTGTAAGCTGTAGACAGTCCCCACGACAGTTCTCGGGAGTCTCTATAGCCCGAGCACCTCCCCGGGCCGAGTCATCTAAGCCGGTCGCCGGTCACCGGTCGCCAGAAGGGCGTGTCGGATGAGGAATCGTGGTGCGGACAGCCGCGGCCAGCCGAGCGGGGATGTTGAAGGGACTGGGAAGGATTCAGATCGGGGCCGACAGAGGGGTAGTGACCAATCGGTCTTGATTGCGACGGCTCCTCTCTTCCTGAAGGACTTGACTCACCATTGCACTGACTGTACCTGTACTGTCATTAGACTTGAGTGGGGTGCTAGTTTCAACATATAACGTCGCTCACATCCAGTCAAACCATTCTGTCCCAACACCAACATCCTACTACGCAACTCACCAACTTACTTACACTTACCATCACAATGCCTCTCCGCGAGCTCCAGTACCCGACCGAGCCGTACAGCAAGGTCAACCGGCTCAAGGACCGAGGTAAGCTTCCCACTTTTAAGGGTAAAGCACATAACGGTAAAGCACATACTGACAACGACTAGCGGACTACGCCCTCGAGGCCATCCACCGGATTGTCAACACATGCCCGCTGCTACATGTCTCCTTCCAGGCCCCAGGCAGCCCGTTCCCGGCGGTCCTGCCGATGATCGGGCAGATGGGCTCGTTTGACCGGCCCAGCGCTGATTTGGGAGATGTGCTCGATCTGTATCTCCACGGGTAGTGTTACCCATAGCCGCATCGGGCCCAATGGTACCATCTCAACTAACACCCCCAAGCTACGTCTCCTCCCGCATCATGAACACCGCCCGCTCCTCCTCCTCCTCCTCCGCATCCGAAACCTCAACCGAAACCTCAACCGAAGAGAGTAAAGAAGGCATCCCCATAACAATAGCAGCCACCCACCTCGACGGCCTGGTCCTCTCCCTCACCCCCAACTCCCACTCCTACAACTACCGCAGCGCCATCCTCTTCGGCCACGCGTCCCTCGTCACCTCCGTCCCCGAAAAGCTCTACGCCATGGAACTCATCACCAACAGCGTCGTCCCTCAACGCTGGGCCCACACCCGTGTCCCGCCCAACGCGGCCGAGATGCAGAGTACGAGTGTGCTAAAGGTGAGGATTACGACGGGGAGTGCGAAGATCAGAGAGGGGGGACCGCATGACGAACGGGGGGATCTGGAGGATAGGGGGGTGGTGGAGAGGGTTTGGACGGGCGTGGTGCCGGTGTGGAGTGTGTTGGGGACACCGGTGGTGGGGGGGTATAATGAGGTGGGGGAGGTGCCGGGGTATTTGGAGGAGTGGAGGGGGGAGAGGAATAGGGAGGGTGAGGAGTTTGCTAGGGGGGTGGCTAAGGATTAGGGAGAACCTGGCAGTGGGAGAAGGGGAAGAAGTAAGGGGATGAAGCAGGGGAAGCAAGATCTCTTGAAAATAAACAAAACAGCCAATCTATCAAAACATATCAACCCAAACTTGTTTTAATACATCCACAAATAACCCACCCCAATCCCATTCAGCCCTTCGTTAACCAACTCTTTACACTCCCTCTTAAACCCTCTACCACGCCTCCCAAACAGCCTCAGGCAACACAGTCCTCATAACAGTCCAATGCCCCGCCGCGCTCGCCGCATGCCATTTCACCAACCTCTCCGTCTCATTCCTCCTCAAAACCCCCTCCGCATCCGGCCCCTCCACCAAGAAATCCGCATCCGTGACCTCATGCCGCGGCAGCAAAAATGCCTGGCGCGAGGGGCTGTTCAGTAAATCACGCTCGGTCGGCTCGCGGAAGGTGATTGTTTTGACTGTGCCGCTGTTGGTGTCGCTGTTGGTGTCGCTGTTGGTGTTAGTGTCGGTCTTGGTGCAGAAAATAACCATGTTGGTGAAATCCCGGCCGTTGAGGGCAAAGTCGTCTTCGTCGCGCGGGTGCTCGCGGAAGATGCGGCAGGTCGGGAAGACGGTGCGGATGGTGTTGACGACGATGCGCGGGGGCGGGAGGGCGAAGTCGCCGGCGTAGTTCTGTGTATCAATATCAGCAGCTAGTACTTTTTAGAGAGGAAACAATAGGGAGGCCTACAATAGCAACAACACCATTCGGCTTCAACAAAGCATGCAGATTCTGCAAAAACTCCAACGTAAACAACGCAATGGGCTCGGCACCGCCCGTGAACACGTCGTGGATGATGTAGTCGAACCGGGGCTCGGACTCGTCGGCGGCTGTCCGGGAGGTGTAGGTCACGGCGTCTTCGATCACGGCCGTGTGGTTGCTGGGCAGCTGGAAGTACTGCGAGGCGAATCTGTGCACCACGGGGTCGAGCTCGACGACGGTCGTGTCGATGCCGTGGGCGATGAGGGCTGCGGGGGTCGTGCCGATGCCGAGGCCGCTGTATTATGTTAGTTGCCATCTTTCGAGAAAGGTTCCCAGGTTGTGAGAGGCTGGAAGAAGAGCAAGGGTGACGTACATGACAAGGGCATTCGCCTCGCTGTCGACGATCGGTTCCGGCGTCTCGACCAACCTAACAGCCTCCAACATAGTAAACACCCCATACACCGGCTCAGCCACCTGGTTCCCCTTAAACCGGCCCTGTCCCAAAAACTTCACCCACTCCCCCCCCAACAAACTATGATCACACCTTAACAACCGAAACCCCTCCTTCGGACTATCCAACACCGAAATATACCCCGTATTCGACTCGGCCCGATCCAACAACACATACCCAACCTCCGCCAAGCCCGCATTCAACCTCCCCAACGCCGCCGGCGTCGGCGCATGCGTATTCAACACGGCCGTATGAAACAACGCCGGCACCGTCAACACCAACAACCTCGACGGCGCCAACACCGCATACACGCCCCCCAACACCACCTGCATCCCCACGCGCGTATGCACCCACGTCCGTCCCACCAACCCCCCCGCCGCAACCTTAAACCCCCCATACGCCCCCAACCCGGGCACACCCTCCACCACCCACCCGGGAAGCGGTAATCCAGACAAATCAACCCCTTCCAACTCCGTCGCCACACATGAAGCCGACACCGCAACCAACGGGAACAACGCCACCGCCTCCGTAACCACCGGCCCCCATCTCGCCGTCAACACCCCACTAAACCCCCCCAACACAAAATGCACCACCGGCACCCACAGCGCCAGCACAGGTAACAAATACGTCGCGGCAGCTCCACTGCCCCCCTCCCTGCCGCGGCGCAACGCCCGCTCAAGGGCTAAATTGCCAGACCAACCCGTGAAACAGGCCGCCGCGACGAGGTAGGTGTGCCAGGAAGACGAGGGGATCGAGCCGTAGACGGGGGAGAGGGAGAGTTGGGAGATGAGGGTGGAGAGGGCGGCGAGGAGGAGGAGGCCGGTTACGCGGAGGTAGAGGGTGGTTTGGGTTAGGAGGAGGGTGAGGGGGGAAGAGGCAAGGGAGTCGGAGCGGGCTTTGCGGGCGAGGGAACGGAGGTCGGCTTCGAAGGTTTTTTGTTGGGCGGCGGTAGAAGCAGAGGGCGTGGCAGTGCGTTTTTTGGAGGAGGACTTAGGAGCCATGGTGTGAGGGGACAGACTGTGCTGTCTCAGAGAATTGAGGGGGGAGTTGAGGTGAGGTGAACCTGAGGTGAAGCTCAGGGAAAAGAGAGAGGTTAAAGGTCGATTGACCTGAAGTTGGACTTCCGCCCTGATGTTTAAACGCAAAAGTTAAAAGTTGAAGTTAAATTCTCAATAAAACAAAACTTAAAATACATCTCATTGCCAATGCCTGCAATGTGGTCTCATCGCGCGATTGGCTGGCAAACGCCGGCGCAGGCCAAGTTGGTTTGAAGATGCGACACTCCAGGGGAGCTTGCGCTGAATTGACCCCCTGTTGTGGCCCCTGCACGCTCCCCTGCACGCTTTCGGTCGGAACGACACACACCGGCAGCGGGTCGCCGTTGGTGGGCTGAAGACGTCTTGGCTTCTGATTGGCTATACGACACATTAAAAGCTCCACGCACGTGCCACGCCCCAGAGAGGGTTCCTGGAGCCAAGTCCCCGTGGGGGTTCGGGTTGGCTGTGGAGCCTTGAGAGCTCCGGGAGCTTGGGATTGGGGGGTGGTTGCCGACCATGGCCGATGACGTTCCCGCACACACCGTCTCACGATTTTTTTTTTAGGCTTTGTTGACTTGGCTTGACCAGCTCTTGGCCAGGTGTTTACTTTTTCGTCTCCTCCGGCTTGTCTTGCGTGTGCAACGCTAGTTCTTTGCAGTATCTTTTATTCCTTTACTTTTCTCATCTACGACCGACACCACCCGTCCATCGCAACCATGTCGCTCCCTACGTCCCTGCCCGAGCTCCTCGCCCTCGTCGACTTCGACCAGCGCAGCCTCTTCAGTATGTTGCATCCGGCCCGCCACCCCCTTCCATCCGACCTTTCTGACCACATGACCAGTTTCGGCCGCCGCCATTGCTTTCAACCCGACCTTCTGGAAGTACGTTTCATCTGAAGTCCCCCTTTCACTTAGGCTAGTTTGGTAACTAACATTCTCTTCTCCAGCATCGTTGCCCGCAGAGGTCCGTGCCATCTCTCCATCCATCCAATATCGCCTACCACCAACCCACTAACACCTAACACCACCAGAATACCGCACCAAGTTCCTCACCCGCGCCTTCAACGGCAACCGCCAAGCAGCATGCTACGCCCTCGCCGCCACCATCTTCTCCCTCGGCCTCCTGCGCGACTTCCTCTACGAGCGCGCCCTCCGTGACCAGCCGTCCCACCCGGCCCTCCAAGGCGAATACATCAACTACGCCGCCTACGCCCTGCTCGCCGTCGGCAACCTCTTCGTCATCTCCTCCACCTGGCAGCTCGGCATCACAGGGACCTTCCTGGGGGACTACTTTGGTATCCTGATGGATAGTATTGTGACGGGGTTCCCGTTTAATGTTACTAGTGCGCCGATGTATTATGGCTCGACGATGAGCTTTTTGGGGACGGCGCTGTTGTATGGAAAGCCGGCGGGGATTTTGTTGACGCTGCATGTGTTGGTGGTGTACCTGGTTGCTATTCAGTTTGAGAACCCGTTCACGGCGGGGATTTATGCCAAGCGTGATAAGGAGAGGGAGCAGGCTAAGGCTGCTGGGGTGCCGTATGAGGAGAAGAAGGAGCTTTAGGGGGTTGGTGGAGGGTGTTGTATCGTTGGAGAAGACTGGTTGGAGCAGCGCTGGATTGTGGTGGGATGTTTGGCTTCAAACTGGCATGACCACAAACTAGGGAGCAAAACGACGAATGATAGAGCCAAACCCTGACTCACGGGATCCAAAACGCACGGAATTTATCCTAGCTGCCCAGTCCCTTTCCAGAAACGGGGACGGACAAGATGAGAAAGAAACAAGCGACTCCCCACGCTCACCAAAAGGTTGCTTGTGGTTCAAGCGGCAGTCGACAAAAGATTGGCTACACACACAACCAGGGGCTCCACGCCGCCAGCCCAGTCTAACGCCGCATCGTCATCAACTGGAAGGCAGACCGGAATGAAGCGGGTTCTTTTCGTACTCCCAGACACCTAGGTAGAGATAGCCGGAATAAATTCGCTCCAAGCTCCCTGCGTCCTTACGTTTTTGCGTTCTTAGCCAACTCCCTCACACAATGTGCTATGTAGCAGGCAATTCCGGAAAGTTCTTGGTAACTAAGGTAGGTGAGATCGGTTTGATCCTGGAATACTGCATGCTGTTGGCACAATGCCGCAAGTATCCGTTTCGGTCTAGGGTTGTGTTGTGTGTCTGCAGGATGCTGCGTGTTGGTTTCGTCAGTGCTGCTGAGAGTACATACCTGCGGTGAGTACATACCTACTCAGGTATGTATGGAAGGTACAGTACCAGCTGTCCGTCCGGAAAATATGACTGGCGGGAATACTTCGGTGTTCGTTTTGTTGGGCTGGGTGACGCATCCACGATTCCATCTAGGACAATAAGATGCGTACGGTTTAGTTTGTGAGGCAGAGGTGGTAAAATCTTATCCGCTGGGAGGAAAGAATGGAATCCTCAACTTTGAGTACGCATGGACATTCATGTAAATGCAGCAGCGGCAGTCATATGCATCTCGAATCTTCTTCATCCATCTCTGTCACAGGTTCTGCGGGTGTTAGATGGAACCCGGTGTCCTTGCTCCACCCGACTTACACGGTGGCAGTTTCCTCATTTGGCACGTATCAACTTCGGGATCAGATGTCAAATCGCCCACGGTTCGTAACTGACAGTCTTGCCAGTGTTGTCTATATGCTAGCTGTACCCCGGCCAGCCAGTTGTGATGATCTTGTGATGGGTATTGTCGTAGTCAGGAATACTGTGGTGTGCAAGTCCCTTGCCATTACTCTTACCCCGTCAAGCCTCTCGTTCAAGACTTCCAACTTTACCTCCCAAAATCGAGTGTAGAAACGATAAGAAGCTGTCTGATCTACTCTGCAAATATTGTCCTGAAATTAGAACGAAATGGAAGTTTGCAAGTGCTGCCCCGGCGTGCACCGTCGCCCGAGCGCTCCTGTTGTAAGGTTCCCGAACGAACCCAACATGCCCGTCCTGCCAACTGTAGAGTATTGGCGACCTCTAAGGTTCCCCGACTGGAAAGAACAATGGGAGGAAAGGGCAGGAATCCAAATGTATAAATAGGATGGCTCTCCCCCGCCTTGGAACCGTCTATTTTCTTTCAGTATCAGTCGTGTCTCTTATATCGATCGTCACTCGCCGTACCAGACACGCTTCCATTCCTTTCCTGTCGTTATATCCAGCCTACCAAGCTGGATTATATCGACAAGCCTTTTTTACTCTCTTTTCTTCCTCGCTAGTCACTTCGGTGTCCAGCAAAACAATCACATCTGAACTTCATCGGTCGTTCCGTCACTCTTCACCAAACGGGTACGAGACGACCATGGAGTTCACAACCATCATGCCTGTCCGCGGCGCGGCCTCCTCCCCGCCCGCCGCCGACGCTCAGTCCCCCGTCCCGTCATCTTCCCCCGCAGTCGACTCGTCTGCCGGGGAAGTTGAGCCCGCCCGTGGGGAGTCCGACAACTCCCCCTCCCCGCGGGAGAAAAGGCCCCGTAGCGAAGATGATCTCGCTACGGGGGACGAGGTGCGGCCCGCACCCAAGCGGGCTAGGAGCACCTCCCCCGTCGCCGCTCCCCCCCCCGCACGGCCCCAACCCCCGACCCCTCGCCGTGGCCGCATCAGCTCCCCTTCGGTGTTGGCCACACCCGTGCAGCGGCTGACACAACCGCCCTGCACGCCATCAGCCTCCGCCTCGTCCGTCTTCAGCCCGGCCTCTATGGGGTCGGGCTGGAGCCGAAACCCCGAGATAGCCGGAAGCTTCGGCTATTTCCGCACCCCTGCCTTGTCTCCCCTCCCGTTCCTGCTCGTCAACACGGCCTCGGTCCCTACCGAGGACGAACTCCGGCAGCGCGCCCGCGCCCAGATGGAGGCTGAGACCGCCGGCCAGCCCAAAGGAACGGGGATCATCCCACCGGCTTACTACCGGTGGGATCGGGACCATTCGCATCGGCCGCGCGTCTGGATCCGGGACGAGACGACTGGAGCGGTGCGGCCCCGGCGCATGTTGGACGACGACATCAAGCGCCAGAGGCGGGCAGCGGAGGCGGAGGATAGCGAGGAAGGGGAAGAGAGTGGGGAAGAGAGCGAGGGGGAGGTGAGCGAAGGTGAGGAGGGGGAGGAGGGTGAGGAGGAAGGGGAGAACGGGGAGGAGGGTGAGGAGGTTGAGGAGAAGGTGGGGGGTTGATGGGAGTAGAGTGAGGGGAGGTGGGAGAGGAAGAGGGCTGAGCAGGAGTGAGATCAATCATGAGAATGGGGTGGATGGGGACTATGGAATGAATTGGAGGGGAGATGACGTCGTTGCTTGAAAGGCTACCAGTATATAAGTCAACACCGCTCAATATACATGTGCGTCAACAGTCTTGGGAAACCTTACTGCTCGCATCTTCTCTCTTCCATACCTGATGCCTGTCCTGCGCAACGCTCGCCCCCATGTGTCTGTCTCGGGTATGCATCCTCAACCAACCTGTCCTTACCTATCCACATGACGCTTCTCGAGCTTTATCAGTTGCCAGGATCCACCTAACCGTCCGTGTTGGCGGCCCTTTGACAGAAACAATGCACATCGTGCAGAACTTAAAACAGCAGGGAAGGTGCAGATGGTGGCTCAATACCAATGAGAATGGAATTTTTGCCAGGCTCGAGCCAGGTGTACCTTATGGCATGATGTGAAAGAGCAGAGGATAAATGGGCAACTATCGACCTTGCTTTCTTGAGATGAAGAAGGTCGGGATGGAATTTGTGGAAAGAGGGAAATAGGACAATCGGAAAGTTGAGATGGAAGTTGAGGAAAGTCGGAAACAGAACTCGAGGAAAGCCAGGAATGGAAGATAACAGAGCGGGAAGGAAGGATGGAAGCACTGTGAGCCGGATAGCAGCTGGGATAATGTGTTAAAAAGTGAAGGTACGAGCTATGTACCAGTAGGAAGGAGCCCGGCGAAAATAACGGGAACTAGAAGGAACGGGCCGGCCGATCTGAGACAACTTTTGCAGGTTCTTTTACTACTCACGTGCTACTCTCATTGTTTCCCATATGGTTAATTGCAGTAAATTCTAGTATGCGGACTAGAGCTGAGTATTTAGCGTGAACATATCCTTCGCCTTGGGCCAATGGTTCTTACAATGATGCACTGGGCTGTCGTTACACCAAAGATGCTCAAATGGCTGTGAACCCATGTCTTCCACCAAAACGTCGATGCATGAACGCCCAGTGAGCTACGGTTCGTTTTCATCATGTTGGTAGCCGTGAATCCTTGGCGCTTTCCACCAGGTGATGGAACTAACAACGGTCGTCCAGTTCTCTTGCCCATAGTTGATGTTGGAGTCTCGCAGAGCTTTTGATTCTCTCTCAGCGGGGTGAGAGCAAGTAGGAGTGAGCCAGGCAAACCAGGGACAAGTCCACGAAAAGACTTCCCGTGGCGATTGAGGCCGACGACAGCGTTGAGGGTGTAAAGCAGCCATGACGTGGTTTCCGTGGTCACCGCTGCAGCGAGGTTGAGGCCCACCGCCAATACTTCCCAAAACGGCAACCCCGGAGCTTGGCCTCTCGTGCTTGACATGGGTGGAAAGCGTACGCCGCTCTTCACGGTCCTCTCATAGACGGAGTCTCTAACTCAGTCCATTCCACAAAATGGAACTGGAACTGAACGGAATGGCTCGGGGGCATTTTTTGGCAACCTTGTACAATGCAGTGAGGCCTACTATACCAAACCAAAGATCAGATTGGTGCCTGACTTTCGATGACACAACACACTGGAGTCGGCTTGCTGAGGCAAACGAATGCCCAATCTTACCCTGGATCTATTGCTTTGTGCTCCCATGCTCTTGTCCTTCTTGAGTTTCTTTCCCTATGAGCCTCCTTCCCGCCCGTCCTCAACTTCACCACCGTACCTTGCTTCCTTTTGTGTTTATATCTCTGTTCTTTCTTCACACGCCCTTGTGGTCCTTCCTTGCCAGGTTTTGTTGCTCTTTGGTTCACTGGACACCCAAGAGAGAAAAGCAAGCGACCCTTGCCAACCTTTTCCCATTTCCTCTCAACTTCTTCGGCAAGGCATAATCGCGGGGCACATTCAGATCTCCCATTTTGGCCACCCCTCCTCCGCAGGTCGGGTTCTTTTTGGTTTTTGGACGTTCTGTTTTTGCAAACGAAACATTCTCCTTCTAGTGTTTTCGTTTGTACTTGGAACGCACCAAACCACTGACCAAACCAATCAACAACAAACCCACAAACCACCTATCAATCGCTAGTCAGCACAGCGACCAGCGGACAACGAACGGGTATATTTCCCGACCTGCCTTGTTCATCCGCTTCGTTCTCCTCACCTCACCTTCTTCATTTTCCCTTCTTTCCCCTTTTACACACACATCTACGGGCTGCAATAGCGGCTACAAAACCATCAGCAGCAACAATAACAACACCTACGTCACGACTCGACCCAGCTCTATCAGAAGACAGACCCTAACCCTAACCCTAACCACACTCTCAACACAACTCGACCGCCTCATTCAAAGCCAAAATGTCCGGCCGTGGTGGGCGTGGTCGTGGGGGCGGTAACGATGGGTTCCGTGGAGGTGGTGGTCGTGGAGGGTATGGAAGCGGCGGATATCAGGGCGGAGGCCGTGGTCGCGGCGGTGGAGGAGGCGGTGGCGGTGGAGGTCGTGGTGGTGGTGGTGGATATGATGGCGGTGGACGCGGTGGAGGGCGTGGAGGAGGAGGTGGTGGTGGATATAGGGGTGGTCGTGGTGGCGGTGGATTCAGGGGTGGTGGTGGAGGAGGTGGTGGTGGTCCGGACGTTTTTACGTGAGTCTCCCTTTGCGTTCCATGGTGGTGATGATGATGATGATGATGATGATGATGATGACCGAACTGACAACGCGTGTTTACAGTGATCCTTCAGGCCAAGTCCCACAGCCCGACGTTAAGGTCACCGAGCTTGAGGATGCGTGGATGAAGAAGCATGGCATCTCACCACAAGCCAAGCCAGGTCCTCAGCTCGAGACCGCGTTGGCTCGCCTCACGATCCAAGATCCGCAGTCTGGGCTTACGCAGCTGCCCAAGCGTCCCGCATTTGGCACCAACGGCACGCCCATTATTCTCTGGGCCAACTACTTCATGCTGAAGAGCAAGGTCGATCATCTGTACCGGTACGACGTCAGGGTCATGCCTAAGAAGCTGTCCCAGAGCGAGGAAATGGAAGCCACCACTAAGAAGGCCGACGATAGAGAGATCAAAGGCAAGAAGCTGGCCAAGATCATCGAGCTCGCGCTCAAGCAGCTTAAGGGGAATCCCACCTACGCGACCGAGTACAAGCAACAGGTGATCACGCTCCAGAAGCTGAAGCTCTCAGAGGATTCCTTCGAGATGGTTACGCTCGCCGAGCCCCCCCGGAAAACCGAAACATGGTATGTTCGTTTCGACGGACCAACCTCGATCGACATCAGGGGCCTCACCAGCCACCTTCTCAGCCTAGAGGACAGGGACAACGACGGGACTTTCCCCAAGTATCTCGCCGAAATTGACTCGCTCGGAGTGGTCTTTGGCCACGGGCCCCGGTCCGACGCGGGCACGGCCGCAGTCGGCCGCAGCCGGTTCTTTGCCGTGGATGGCAGGAGAGATGGTGCCGAGCTGCATGACCAACAAGCACTCATCGATATTCTGCGCGGCTACGTGCAGAGTGTCCGTCCCGCCACCGGCCGGCTGCTCCTCAACACCAACGTCACCCATGGCGTGTTCCGCAAGGAGTTCGCCCTCGTCAAGTTGTTCGAGCGGTTCGGTCTCACGGACATAAGCGGACCCCGACAAGACACTAATAATGAAGTTCGTCGGAACCTGGACAAGCTGCACAGGTTCCTTGCCAAGTCACGGATCCGATGCAAGATACCCGGAGACAGGCCCGGCGAGTACTTGACCAGCGACCGGGGCATGGCCGGTCTGGCGGTGAGGAGTGACGGAGGTGGCGAGCCAAAGGGAGAGGGGCCTCAGTTCACAACCAAGCAGCGGTTCGGCACGCCGGCGACGGTCCAGTTCTTCCTGCGCGCCGCGCCCCCCCCGGCCTCGCCTCCCCCGCCTGGCCTAAAGGCAAACACGATGGTGACGGTTGCAGACTATTATAAGAGCAGTAAGTGACCGCTGACACAACGTACCCCGTCCCTTCCGTCCATTTCTAACGACCCTGGAACAGAATACAAAAACAGCAACTTCAACCCGAACCTCCCGCTGATCAACGTCGGGACATCAAAGAAGCCGATTTACTTTGTGGCCGAGCAATGCACGCTTCTCCCCGGCCAGCCGCTGAAGGCCAGGCTGTCGCCCTCTGAGGCGGACTCCATGATCAGATTTGCGTGCCGGAGTGCTCCCCAGAACGCTCAGTCGATCACGACGGCGGGACGAGCCTTGCTGAAACTAGACGGCAATACGTTGCTTGTGAGTACCCATTTCGCTATCTCGGCCACTTCGGTGCCAGAATACGGGTGCAGGTGCTAACAAGAATATCCCAGGACAAATTCGGCCTCGACGTCGGCAAGCAGCTGGTCACGGTCAAGGGTCGCGAGCTGACTCCTCCATTCGTCACTTACAAGCAGGGATCTTCACCGTTCGACATCACGCCCACAGACGGCGGTTGGCTCATGAAAAAGTTGCGGGTGTGGCAGAAGGGGGACGAGATCAAGAATTGGACCTATCTGGTGATTCACGAGCAGACCGGGAGGCTTGATATGTCTCCCCAGGAGGCTGTCGCTTCGTTTGGCCGTTTCCTCCGGAACGACATGGGAGTCAACATGAACATGTCGCCAACTCCGGCCGCCGGCTACAAGACCTCGGATGGTAGCCCTGCGGATCTGAAGAAAAGGTTCGAGGCGTTCGCCAAGAGCAAGATCCAATTTGTTCTGGTGCTGCTTCCTTCCAAGGACGCCACCCTTTACAACGACGTGAAGAAGGTGGGAGACGTCCACACGGGCATCGCGACCGTCTGCGTCCAACAAAGCATGATCACCAAGGGCAAAGGCCAGCAAGGGTACTTTGCCAACGTTGGCCTCAAGGTCAACCTCAAGTTTGGGGGCGCCAACCACCGGGTCCAAGACAAGACCCAGCTCGTTTCCAAGACGATGTTTGTGGGCTACGACGTCACCCACCCAACCAACCTACCATCGGGCGCAAGCGACAACGCGCCCAGTCTGGTGGGCCTGGTGTCGAGTCTGGACGAGAATCTGGCCCAGTGGCCGGCCGTGGCGTGGGAGCAAAAGAGCCGGTCGGAGAAGGTCGGAGACGACAAAGGTAAAGGTTCAGGCGACAATGACAACAATAATCTCAAGAAAGAAGACGACAACCTGTTTGTCGAGAACTTCAAGGGGAGGATCCGGCTGTGGCAGAGGAATAACGCCGGCCGGTTGCCCGACAACATCATCATCTTCCGTGACGGCGTATCCGAGGGCCAGTTCAGCATGGTCATCAACGATGAGCTGCCGCACATCCGCGCCGCCTGCCGCGCCGTGTATGCGGCCAACGTTAAACCGCCGCCGATCACACTCATCGTGTCGGTCAAGCGCCATCAGACGCGCTTCTACCCGACCGACCGCAACCACATGCACCCTAGATCCAAGAGTCCGAAGGAGGGGACCATTGTCGACCGCGGCGTGACGAATGTGCGCCACTGGGATTTCTTCTTGCAGGCCCACGCCTCGCTCCAAGGTACGTTCACACGCAAACTTGAACTCTCTCCACGGCCCTACGGCCCTACGACCTAACTAGCTAACCACCTTCGATGCTCACACAGGCACGGCCCGTCCGGCCCATTATACCGTTCTTGTCGACGAGATCTTCCGAGCCAACTTCGGCGCTCAAGCCGCCAATCGATTGGAGGAGCTAACCCATGACATGTGCTATGCCTACGGGCGCGCCACCAAGGCCGTGAGCATCTGCCCACCCGCGTACTATGCCGACCTCGTCGCCACGCGCGCGCGTGTGCACAAGAGCGAATTCTATGAAGACACGAAGACGGTTATGTCATCGAGATCGGGCGTAACGACCACCGCGAGTGAGGCGGAAGTGGCGGCGCGCAGGGTGCATCCAAATTTGGTGAACTCGATGTATTACATTTGAGACTGAGGGGGAGGGGTAATAGTGCATCTTGAGCAGAGTTAAGGGGGAAGGGAGGGGTTGGTTTAGCTTTGCGTTATCCCATTGCGCTGTGTTTGCGATTTCTTATGGGTCAAGGTCAATGCCGAGCTTGGGCTGGTCTGATATTGATATGTTTGCTAGATCTTAGGGTTGGACGATATTGCGGTGTCTTCTTAGCTTTTAAGTCGAGTGTCTACGCGGGGTTACTTGTAGTTAGCTATTCCTTGAATTGTCAGGTTATGTCATGCAGAGGCTTGCAGAAATAGAAATGCGATGTCTTCAGGGCCTTTTGCAACGCCGTAGTTTTGGGAAAACAAGTTCGGAGTTGATCCCAAACTCTCAACAGCAAACAACAACAAAAGGTATGTTGGCAACTAACGGCGTTGATGTTCACGACCGGTTGTGCCAAGCGCCAAGCCGACAGCCATCCCGGAATAAGCTACAGTGTAACGTACTGCGGCATTGAGGCTCTGAGGGTTGGGGTTAGATGGCATTCCCCACAACCCCCTCTCCTCACGTGATCTTCCACTTAGGCCAACACCCAACCAACTTCTTGCAGCTCGCACGCACCCTGCCTTGCTCGAATGCAGGCCGGCTCGACCTCCGAACACGCATCACCACCCCCCCACTGTCATCACCCACCCACCACCTCCTCCAACGCCGACCGTATCGGACCGTCGCGGTTCGTTTTTCGGTTGTTATTTGGGAAGACAGTCCCCAACCATTCTCCACTCAAACCTGCCGGCGGCTCGCACTGCCGACTCACCAAAAGTCACTCTCTCTCAATCAACTAGCTCAATTGAGAGCCGATCTCAAATCGACTGATTTCTCTTTCCAACCGACCAGTCACCCAGCAAAGCACGACGGTACAAGCAAACGGGACGGAATAAAGCCGAATAAACATAAAAATGAGCGCCCTCCGCCCAACAGCCCGCCTCGCCGTAACGGCGAGCGCTGCCGCGACAAGATCCGCGACAAGATCCGCGACTACGACGACGAAGACGGCTTCTTCCCGCCTCTTCTCGACGACGCAGCGTCGCGCCGGCGGCGGCATGCAGTATGACCCGCCGACGGGCTGGTTGTGGGGCGTGCGGCCGGGCGAGAAGTATCAGAATGAAGGGTGGGAGAATATCTTTTACTTTGGGTTTTGTGGGAGCTTGGGGGTTTTTGCTATTGCTTATGCTTTTAAGCCTGATACTTCGTGAGTTTTTCTTTGTTCTCTCTTTTTCCTTTCTTCTCTCGCGCGGTTTGTAGAGAGTGGGATTTTTTGGGGGTGGGGTTTGTCGGTGGTGTGAGTCCGGTGATGTGGGTTGGCAAGGGCTAACATAGAAAACAGGATCCAGACGTGGGCTTTGGAGGAGGCCAGAAGGAGGCTGGAGGTTGAGGGGATCTTGGAGGACCCTCACCCTGAGAACAAGCCCAAGTAGATTCATTCTAGAGGCGAGCTAGGGGGATGTTGGAAATGGGCCTTAGAGGAGGAATCAGAGGAAGGTGATGTCTGTTGTAGAGGAGGATTGGAGAAGCGGGGGTTTTTGCAAGCACATGGATGTTAAAACCTTCCCGTCGCGCATAGATGGATGCATATGATTTATTTTGTTGATTTCCCTTCGTTTGATATTGCTCTGAGTCATCGCCGTTGCCTGTCTTGGCTCTTGAGTTCTTTGTTGTTGTTGGGGAGGATATGGACATGAACATGATCGAGGATCGAGTAAAGAGGCTTCCGCCGAGTAGGTCCAACAGTGGTTATGAGACATCGGATTACCGGCCGTTTATGAATGAAGTCAGCTGGAAAAGTTGTGTCACTCGTACTGCTTGCTCCAGCAGAATATTTCATCGACCGTTACATTACCCCCACGCTATATACAAGATCTAAACGCTCGCCACCCAACACAGATATCTACGCTTCCGTATCATCTCCTCGACCCCCTTTTCCCATTTTTTGTCTTAAGCCACTTTTTTACTAGCACACATAACTCCACTCATGCTTATCATCCCCATACTGCCGCGCCTCAATCCAATTCTTCATCTTCATCGTAACCTCCCCCGTCTCCTCATGTTCCTTCAGCCCGCAGCTAACCAGCTTCCCCCGCCAGCTGATAGCCCGCACAGGGCTCACAATAGCCGCCGTGCCCGCCCCAAACGCCTCAATCAACCGCCCCTCGCTCGCCGCCTCGTCCAGCTCCCGCATCGTGTACTTGCGCTCCACAACCTCCCACCCTTCCGGCTCCAGCCGCTCCCGCGCCAGCGACAGCACCGAGTCGCGCGTGACACCCTCCAGGATGGTCCCGTCTAAAGGCGCGGTGATGAGTTCTTTTTGGCCGGTCTGCTTGTTGACGAGTGCTACGAAGAAGTTCATCGTGCCGACTTCGGTGACGTATTCCTCCTCGCCGAATAGCCAGAGGTTTTGTTGAAACCCGCGGCTCATGGCCTCGCGTTGCGGCACGATGCACGGCGCATAGTTGGCTCCCAACTTCTTGTCGCCTACGCCGCCTGGCCAGGCGCGCACCGCGTAATCGGTTGCTTCGAGGGACACGGCTTTGAAGCCGGTCGGGTAGTAAGGGCCTACGGGGGACGCGATGACGAAGAGGAGGGCAGAGCCGGGCGGGCCGACGCCGAGGGTTTTTTGGGTGCCGATTAGGGTAGGGCGGAGGTAGAGGGAGTAGCCGCGCTCTTCGGGGATGAAGCGGCTTTCGAGTTTGGTGAATTGGGCGATGAGGTCGATGAGGGCGGTGGAGTTGAAGTTGGGGAGGGCGATGCGGGCGGCGGATTTGTTGAAGCGCTCCATATTTTTGTCCGGGCGGAAGAGCCGGATCTGGCCGGCGCTGTCTTTGTAGGCTTTCATGCCTTCGAAGCATTCGAAGGCGTAGTGGAAGACGCAGGTTGCGGGGTCGAGGGAGAGGTTTTGGTAGGGCACGATGTGTGGTTTGGCCCAGCCTGTGGTTTTGTCCCATTCGATGGTGAGCATGTGGTCTGTTGGGAGCACATTGTTAGTGGATGTTGCTTGTTTCTTTTTTTCTTCCGTTTCCCTGGAAAGGTACACCCTCGTAAGGCACAAGCGGAGAGCCATACCGGTAAAGTTACGCCCGAATATCAGATCCTCAGACTTGAGCAGCGGCTTAGGCTTGGATGTCCTGTTGAGAACCAGTTGGGTTGGGTCGATATCCTGGGTCTTGATCTCGGATGCCGCTTCTGGGGTGATGCTGTACTGGCGCGCCGCCTGGAAGAAACTAACAGGTGCCCGCCGTGGCGCAACGAAGGCCGCCGCGCGAGGAGCGCAGCGGGGGAGGAGTCGCCGCATCATCTTGTGGTTTTCACTCTGCGGTGGGAGGGGGGTGGTTGAGAGACTAGGAGGAGGGGGAGAGAACTCGAGAAAAAGAAGGGTAAAAGAAGTGCCAATCGACGGTATGCGCACTCACGAGCGGCAGAGGAGCCGGATCAAATACACGGGAGCGGGGACTAAGGTGTTGCTAGTGGGAAAAAGGTAGAGTTAGTCACATCTGCCAACAACAGCCCGAAACGATAGCCCGAAACGGCAAGCTTTCTGATATGTCCCGTATGCCCAAATTCTCGGAGCGCAATCGGAGTCGCACGATAGCGCACTGCTTGCCCTGAGTCGTCGGCTGGCCCAATCAGCGCGGGCCTAAACCCTGGGGTCCCTGCGTTCCTTCAGGACCCTTGCAGTCTGCCAGGGGCTTTCGATGTTTAGTCAGTGCCCTCGGGGAGAATCATGAACCGTGGCAAACCGACTTAATGCGATGGAGCGAGCGCGATCGGAAGTCTTGGGCTTCGTTAGTGTAAAGCACCAGGACTTCGTGGGGTTATTGCTTAGCAGATCGAATTCGCACGGTTTATTTCGCAGTTTTCTCTTGTTCAAGAAAAGGTGTCCCCGTTTTCAATCAGAGATATCAGTACATAGTCCGACTAGCAGCTTGATCCGGAAATGCCTGCCAAGGACAGCCAATGGAGGGGCACAATGCTAATCCAACCCTGGGAACCTGCCAAGCTCCGTCCCTGGTCTGCGCCTTGAGCTGCGACTCCAAAAGTTGCGTCAAGACGCGCGGAATCTGTCCCAACGTTCGGCCTCGCCGACGACCCACGCCTTCTGGGTTGAATCTAGCGCCAGCATCTTTATGTGTATTCGATTGATTTCCGAATGTTTTAAACCCCATCCCCCAATTCCACAACCCGACCCGCCCAGTCCGGGCTGACAACCAACATCGACGACCACAACGACGACAAACGTGACCAGCCATCCCGGCGTAAACATCGCCCAACCCGGACCACTGCGATGATAACCACCCCTTGAGAGTTCCGCCCGTCATGTTCGCCAACGCGCTCAAGTCGATTTCGTCGACAAACATCACGTCCAACTACACCATCTCGACCACGCTTACGTCGACCGCGGGGCCATGGAAGATCTACCCGGCCAAGAACAAGAAGACGGGCAAGGAGTGCTCCGTCTTCGTGTTCGATAAGAAATCCCTCGATGCCCACCGCAGCGGCATGAACCGCGCCGAGGTCGCCGAGTTCAAGCGTGCCGTTGACGCCGTGATTGAGCGCTTGAAGAAGGAGGCCTCCGCCCTTGCGAAGCTGCGACATCCGGGCATTCTGGAGGTGGTTGAGCCGGTCGAGGAAACAAGAGGCGGGGGTCTGCAGTTTATGGCCGAGGCAGTGACGGCTTCGCTGTCGGGCTTGTTGCAAGAGAAGGATGATCAAGAAAGAGGAGGATCGGGGGGTAGGACAAGCCGATATGTGACGGAGGATGCGGATGGGAACCGCAGGAGGAGGGAGCTTGAGATCGATGAGTTGGAGATTCAGAAAGGGCTATTGCAAGTCAGCAAGGCTCTGGAGTTTCTCCATGACAATGCTGGTCTTGTCCATGGTAATCTGACACCGGATGCCATTCTCATTAATGGCAAGGTACGTCCCAAGTTGTTTCCCCTCCGAGAAGGGTATTGTGTAGTAGGCTAACAATGTCGGCATAGTCGGATTGGAAGCTGAGCGGGCTATCTTTCTGCGGGCCCCTCGACAACTCGACGTCCAGCAGCTCCATCCAACCCATCAACCTACGAGAGGTGCTCCGACACACACCCGCGCTGCCTCGAACCGTACAACTCAACCTCGACTACACCTCGCCCGATTTCGTCATCGACAATAACCTAAACGCATCCGCGGACATGTTCAGTCTAGGCTTGTTGATCATTTCGCTGTACAACTCTCCCCATAAATCCCCCCTCTCGACCAACGGCAGTCTCTCGGCCTACCAACGTCTCTTCCAGTCCTCTCAAAGCATCCCGAACGCGAACAACAGCTTCCTTTCCTCCCGACCGCTTCCCAAGGACCTCACCAACCACGTCTTACCGAGGCTCATCACACGACGGCCGGCGCAACGGATGACGGCGGGCGAGTTCCAGCAGAGCGAGTTCTTCAACAACATCCTCGTCTCCACCATCCGCTTCCTCGATGCATTCCCGGCCAAGACGCCCAATGAAAAGTCGCAGTTTCTCAGGGGCCTGATGAAGGTGCTGCCGTCATTCCCCAAGTCGGTAATGGAAAGAAAGCTGCTTCCCGCGCTTCTCGATGAACTAAAGGACAAGGAGCTCATTTCCTTAATCTTACATAACGTTTTCAAGATTATTGAGCTCTTGCCGTCTGGGAAGAGGGCGTTTGGGGACAAAGTTCGGCCGAGCCTCAAGGAGATATTTGTCACCAACGCCAAACAGACGCAGGAGAAGGACCCAGCTCGCGATGCTGGGTTGATGGTTGTGATTGAACAGCTCCCTGTCATTGGGGAGAACTGCGGAGGAAAGGAGTTCAAGGACGGTGAGTTCAAAATATTACCTACGTCCTGTGACATATCTCTAACAGCTTTGTAGACGTTTTGCCCATCATCTTCAACGCTCTAGAAGCGCCAACTCCTTCGCTCGTGGACGCGGCACTCCGTAGTCTCCCATCAGTCTTGCCTCAGCTTGACTTTAGCACCATCAAGAATGAACTCTTCCCCGTGATTGCGGCCATCTTTAGCAAAACCAATAGCCTCGCCATCAAGGTCAGGGGGTTGCAAGCGTTTGTCACACTATGTGGGGGCTCCAACGACTCCGGCGGCGATGACGGCCTGGATGGCCTGGCTCCGCAAAAGAAGAAGGCGACCTCGTCTACTGCTCTCGACAAGTTCACGATGCAAGAGAAGATCGTGCCTCTGATCAAGGCCATCAAAACCAAGGAACCCGCGGTGATGATGGCTGCGCTCAACGCTCTACGGGTGATTGGTAGGGTAGCCGACGCCGAATTCGTTGCCATGGAGATTCTCCCCATCCTCTGGAGCATGAGCTTAGGCCCGCTTCTCGACCTCAAGCAGTTCCAGGCTTTCATGGAACTCATCAAGTCCCTCTCGAGCAGGGTGGAGGATGAACAGACCAAAAAGCTGCAGGAACTGTCCGGCGGTGATGCCAACGGGACCGCTCTGAAAGACGACTTCATGTCCTTCGGCCCAGTCGCCGGCGCGTCCTTTGACGCCAACGGGGCCACAGAGACGGACTTTGAGTCCCTCGTTAAGGGCGGCCCCAGCGGTGCCTCGACGACCAATCCCATGGATTCCGGGTGGGACAACGTGGTATCCAACGCACCGCTCACCTCCCCGACCTCCGGCAGCCGGAAATCCACCCCAACAGCCGCCTTCTCCTGGTCCACTCCTCCCGCGGCCCCGGCAGCCACACCGGCGAGCAAGCTGGGAGCCGTCAAGGCCCAGCAGCCCGGCTTCAGAACAGTCACGCCCGACCTTGCCAGCTTCCAACCCATCGCGCCGACCGCTACCCAATTCTCCCAACCCCTCCAACCCGCTTCCAAACCAACAGCCGGCTTATCCTCCACGCCCCTCTCACCACCATCCACATCTATCAACTGGGGCGCGGCCTCAACAACCACCAATAACAACAACAACAACAGTAATAACCTCTGGTCATCCCCAGCAACAACCCAACAGCAACAACAACAACCCATATCCACCTTCACCTCCCTCTCCCTCGGCCAGCAACAACAGCAGCAGCACCGACAATCCCCCCCAACCCAAACCCACCAAACACCCTCTTTCTCACTCCCCCCACCCCCAGGCGCCAGCACCGGCACCGGAACCGGCGGCACTTCCAACAACGCCTTCTCCAGCTTCAGCCTGGCTCCTCCGCCGGGCGTGACACAACAACCGACACAGGCGCCGCGACCACAACTCACGACGACGATGTCGACGCCTGCTTTTGGGGGGTTGGGCGGTGGTGGGTTGGGTAATAATATGAGTAGTCTTGCTTCGTTGGGGGGGAGTGGGGGGGGTAACTCGGGGATGGGGATGGGTATTGGTGCGGGTGCGAGTATGAATAGTATGATGGGGATGGGAATGGGACAGCAGCAGCAGCAACAGCAGAAACAAAATCAGGGTTTTGGGCAAGGCCAGGGACAGGGACAGGGACAGGGACAGGGTCAAAGGTCGGGGTTGGATAAATATGAGAGTTTGTTGTGAGGTTATGAATGAAAGGGCTACGTACGATAACGCGGGTTGGAGGGGGGAGACTGGGTGGGTGGTGTTGGTGGGGGTTTGGTTAGTTTGGGGGGGTTCTACTGTGCATAGATAATGGACTGATGGGGGGCTGATGATCATGGAATACACTACATCCAATACGCTACATCGATGCTCTGCTGTTTGGGAATGGAGTTGAAGGGCAAGATATTATGCCATGGGCCAGACTAAGGGATATGAAGGCTTAGATACCCCGGATGACAGCGTGTTGGTAAGGCAGGATTGAACTAGCCCTGGCCTCGGCCTTATATTATACATAGTACTGCGGCAGAACTCGTTCACCTCTCAAGTTTCACCTTTCCTAAGCCACTTGGAAAGCGGTACTATTTTTGACCGGGTATCATTCCATCCCCGCAGACTACTCAAGGCCATGGAATAAGCAACCAACCAAACGGAGATAACAGCAAATGGGCAACTCAGCTCAATGAATGCTACAACGTTCACCAGCAAGAGTCACACAGCATCATCATCACCATTCCACAATTAGTCAGTAGGATTAATACAAAGAAAAGTCAGGAGGGTGGATACGTTGGGAAATAATTCAGGTCAACAACATAAATTCATCACAACGGGTACGGTACATGTATGTACATACAGTACAAAAACCCTTCCCATCATCTACCAAAATATCGCTAATAAACCCATCCCTAATAACATCAACTCTAGAAAAACAAACCCCCCCAACATCCATCCATCCATCCATCCATCCATGGCTAACAACCGTAGCAAAACGGCCATCATCGCAACATCGTCCCTCGTTGCGGTCAAAATGCTCGCAGTAAAGTTCTTCATACGCCCCGGCTCGGCTAGGCTGATACAACCCGACCCAGCCTGCAAAACCAGCCCGACCCAACTCCCTGAAGGGAAGCGTAAACCTCGGTTGAATGAGAAAGGGAAACGAGAAAAGAAAATAGAAAGGAAAGAAGGAAGCAGGAATAGTCGAACAAGGCAAGGTCCATCGTAGACTTGAGCTGAGAGACTCGCTCGGTATGAGCGTCCGTCCTGTCCTGCCTCTTCTTCGTGGTGTCATTAAGCAGGGGTTCCTCCTCCTGGAGGAGGGGTGAGGTCGAAGCCAAGTTGAAGTTGACAATGAAGATAGAGGGGCGATAAAATGAGATGAAAGAGGGTTGGTTGAGAGGGGGGAAACATGACAAAATAGGGTATCAAAGTGCATGTCTCATGCCTCTTAGGAAAGAAAACCCCCCGGTAACAGACAGGTAGACAGGCAGACGACTCGACAAAGGTAGGAGATACAGAACAGAAAGAGACCCAGCGAAGAAAGGAAAGGTAGAAGAGAACACGAGAAGACACTATGACGCCTTCCTCTCCCGTCTCTCCCTCCTCGCCTCCCTCTCCCGTTCCCGCTCCCTCCTCTCCTCCTCCTCCGTCTTCTTCCCCTCCCCGTTCTCCCCACCTTCCCCGTCCACCCCGTCTTCCACCGACAACTTAACCGGTTCCGGGGCTGGCGCCGGCGGCGGATGCACCTGCGTAAACACATGTCTACTCGCCCAACCCTCCGCCGCCTCCGTCTTGATCACCTGCCCCTCGGGTACCATCTCATGCTTCAGATCCCACCCAGCGCGACGGCATAGTTCTGACACGACAACGTCACAGTCGCCCAGCAGGTCGATATCAAAATTAACGTGGGAGACCGGGGTGCGGCTGATGTAGATCTGGGGGATGTGGGGCGGTAAAAAGGGCACGACTTCGCTGACGGGGGCGACTTTGAGGCTAGTGCCGATGACGATGACGAGGTCGACCTTTTCGCGGTCGTGTTCGGTCAGGCGGCGGGAGAATTCGTCCGGCAGGGCTTCGCCAAAGAAGGTGATGTCGGGTTTCATGACGCCGACGGACCAGTTTGTCGGGGTGGCGCTGGTGTTGGTGCTGCGGCCGGTGTCGAATTCCGAGTCGGAGTTGGAGTCGTAGTCGCCGGGGCGACGGCGGGGGCGTTTCTCGGTGCCGTCGCGGTTGACTTTGCGCTTGCGGGATCCCGGCCCGCCACTGCTGTTGGAAGTGGTGCGGCTGCCTTGGGCGCATTTGCGGCACCGCGGGATGTCGCCGGCTTTGATCTCGGCGAAGAGGGAGTCGCCGGGGACTTTGTGGCCGCATTTGACGCAGGAGGCCGTGGCGAAGGAGCCGTGGCATTGGATGAGTTTGGAGGGGTGGATGCCGGCTTTGGCTTCGAGGTTGTCGATGTTTTGGGAGTAGTTGGTGAGCAGTTTGCCCTTGCTCTGTAGCAGCGCGATGAAGGCGTGCGTCGGGGAGAAACGGTCGTGGTTTGGGAGGATGTCACGCGCGACGGAGTAGAAGATGGTCGGGTCTGAGCGGAACACGCCAATGTCGAACACCTCCTGCGGGTCGCTGAGCCCGAGATGCTCGAGTTTGGAGTACAGACCGGTGCCCTTGGAGCGGAAGTCCGGGATGCCAAGCGACGTGGAGATGCCCGCGCCGGTGAGCACGATGATGTTGTTGGACTGCTTTAGCAGTTCTGCCGCGTCGTCCACCGAGTTGTACTTGGGCAGCTTGGCCCGCTTGGACAGCTCGCGGCTCAAAGCGAGACTCAGAAGGGAGTAGTAGGCCTCGTCGTCGGCTCCTTCGAGGAAAGCAGGCGGCCGGATGCCAAAGGCAGTCAACAGTTTCTTGGCCGTGACCAGGCCCGCGCCGATAGTCCTCTCGCAGAAAACGGAGGGGCCAACGGAACGCAGCAACTGGCGGAAATTGGTCGCTTCGTCGGGAGTGCACGCCTCGGGATCTAGCAGAAGGGTCAGTCACATTGCATTGTAGTTGTCGTCGATGAAACGTGGTTTGGGCGGGATGAAACTCCAACGGATAAAACTCGACTTACCATCGGTGAAGAATCTATCTTCGGCCAAGTCCTCCAAAGCGTCTTGGAACAACGATTCCGTCTCCCATGACTCGCTCAGGTCATTGACGCGTTCCTCCAGCTCATTGAGCCCCGAGTTGGGAACACCATCCGTCTCGGGATCGACTTCTTCGCTCAGCTCTACGAAAGCCCGCTTTTCATCATAATCGACCGCGTTTTTAGTTCGCGCACTCGACTTTCTGGCTGTAGTGGTGCCATTGGTGGTTGGACCATTTTTGGCCGGAGCGCGGCGGGATGCCTCCATTTGGCCTGTTGGTTGGTGATGTGGGTTGTTGTTGTTGGAAGGTTCCGTGTTGGGTTGAATGGGTGAGTGATAGTGTGGTGGCTTGTGAAAAGGCAGCGCCAAGAGGGAGTAAGACGAGAGAAAGGCCCCCAGATGGCGAGGTGAGATGAGAAAGGTAATAAGACAGAGAGAGCGACGACGCGTCGATAAGAAAAGACAACCACTAAGTCGGCGACCGGCAATGCCCGTGGTTTAAGCCCCGAACCAAAAACGCAAAAAAGCCCTCGGTGTGTTGAAATCCGATGGCTCTGGATGAGAGAGCGGATAAAAAGTAAAAGGAAAGAGTGCCAGAAGTGAGACTGAGGTGGGCCGTGAGTTGAGTGGCTCGCGCGGCTGAGTGGTCTGTGGTTTTTGGTTGAGTTGAAGTGGTTCAGTGGCGACTGAGAAGAATAGAAGAGCCCGTTCAAAATCGGGGCTGAGAGAGTGGAAGGCTAGGGATGCGAGCACAAGATACAAATCTCAGAGCGTTTGTTCTCGTTTTGTGAATTGCCGGCCCGGCCACTAGAGAACGTGAGGGATGTTCTGGGCAGTTGCGGAATTGCAAATACACGGGCAAGTTCTGAGGGACTCCTTTTATACTACCTGGGAAGGTAGGTAGGAGAAGAAAACTAGCATCGAGGACAGTTGAGTTCAAAATTGCTATTCAACCCAACCTAAGGCGACAACTAACTCAATTACCGTGCGAAACCTCGGTGGGGAACTGTACTCTGTCCTCGAGTCCTCCGTTGAACCAACCATCCAAGCTTCGCGCCAACAGGTTTCCTGTCCACGTTACTGTAAGCTGTTGCGAAACTAGCCGTAGAAAGACGACAAGAACGTCAAACTCAAACTGAAGCTTTGGGCAGGCGAAGTAATCCAGTGGGAGCTTGAACGCATGAGCAAGACCTATGTACAATACAGCGCGAAATTACGTACACACCCGGAACACCCTGATGCCTGTTAAGGAAAGCGCGACATACAACACAAAATCTACAAAGTCTCAAATGGACTCGATCAGAGCTATGTAATGGCCACAGCACGCCCAATCTCAGAAACCCGAGTTCAAAAACCAAAGTCCGGGCGGATTGAGGTAGTGTATATGAGGGAAAAAAAGTTGCGATTACATCGGCATTGGCATTAACAACTTTTTCCCAGTTCCGGATAACTCCCCCTTTCCACCCCTGCCCGTCCCCCGGCGACGCCGACAGACTAAAAAACTCAAAGAATCCTAAACCTCAGACCGAGGCCCAAGCAGCGCCAGCGCCACCCAAGAAACCCAAGAAACCCAAGAAGTAAACGGTGTAATTATTTCTTCTCGATGCAATGCAATGCAACTTCAACCCCAACCCAGCCCAGCCGGGCCCGGCACGCCTAACAAGCCCGTCTTATGGTTTCCCATCCGCCGCTTTGGACTGCATTGCGAGTACGAGTTAACTAACTACCAGCTAGTGTAAAAAGACCCAAGCATGAACATTCCATGAACCTCTGTATTGTACCACACCGTACTGCACGCGTAACGTAACGTAACAACCCTCACGCTCACCTCACCCGGTCCAGATTACCCGCCGAGCACTGGGGCTGCTGCCCTGCGGCACAACAAACACCAAGCCCAACAAACATCCCATCCCACCTTACCCACTCACCCTTTTCGACATCTTCGGGGGGGTATGTAGTAGCTTATTCTTAACACCCACTCTTCCTCGGTCTTCTCAAGCCACCACGTGCAATCCATGACAACATCACCCCTTTTACCTTGACGACAACCTACCTACCTACCCACTTCCTGGATTCAAAAGTGCAACACAGCGTCAAGGCCAGTTCTAACGAACCTTGTTGATGTGATGATGGACACACAGTAAGCAAAACCAAGGCACACTCGACAACATACAGGGAGTCTGCGGCTCAGTCACTCCACTCCACTCCGCTCCACATAGGTAGCATACGTACACGTACATTCACGCTCAGCGGCACAGTGGGTGACGAACCGGGCGGGTGATAGTTACACTACAGCATGAAGAATTAGAATATATAAAAACTCAAGTAGGGGCGTGGGTGGGTTCAAGATTGAAGAGGTGGTGTTTGAGTGAACAAGGGCGAGGAACCGACCCGAAAACTAGGGCTTGGTGTGGATGTGTGAGTGGGCTACTTGAGGAACGGCGACGGCCTCAACAAGTAATTCCATGGTTGTCACTACGGTCACCATGGTCCAATACAAAAGGCAAACATACCCAGTGTTCAGTCAACATCAACAAGGGGCACAACGTAACAAAAACTCAAATCTAACTCCCGTAACATTTCCCCTAATCATATCCGTCGTATGTACATGTACGTCGGGCAAATATATAAAAAGCTAAAACGATCGATCGATGGTGTACACATCTCCCATTCCCCCCCTCCATCCCCCCTTCCCCCGCCTCACTACCATGCCTAGGTAGCCTACCTAGCCTAGCTTATCCTACGCCTAACCCATCTTATCGTCACCGGACGCCGCTCTTCCCATGTTACCCTACCCTCCTCTCTCCCCTCTCAGGCACAATCAACAAACCACTTTCTGTCTTCTCCCCCTAATTAAACCCCCCAAAAACAACGCACATCCAAGAAGATGAAGAACAAAACTCAACGAAGTGCCTTAGCGAGAGAGAGGGGCCCTTTAGAAAAGAAACCAAAAACAAGATAGTAAACGTAATCCCTAAAGCGCTGTTGCCCTCATCCCATTTCCAAGTGCTAGTTGGCTTGGTTGGGTGGGTTGGTAAAGCGGTAGTCAGACAAGAAGGGTAAAAGCAAAAACAAGAATCATGCCAAAAACGGAAGAAAAAAAACATGGCCAATGTGAGTGAGTAATGATGCCGCCAACGCCATTATGTCTTCTTTTTCTGCCCTGCAAGCAAACAAGCAACCCCTATGTTCCACTAAACTAGGCAGTAACTCTGCCAACGTTTTTCCTTTTCTCCCCTCTGACTTCTCTGTGCGCGCCTCCCCCTGGCATGCAATGCCAGAACGGCGCTGCATCTCTCGTCTCGTGTGATTTGTACAGTATAGTATACATCATGGACAGTGCGTGAGTCGGTTGGCTCGAGGCGGACGTAAATTGCCCTGAGGCAACCGATGGGGTATGGTGTGTGTCAGGCGATGAGTGTGCCGAACATTTTACTCATCCGATTTGGGAGTGGGGGTCGCGGGTGACCTTGGCTTGGGGACGCTGAGAATGGGTACGTCGCCAGACGGGCTCTGGTTGCCCGACTGCGACTCATCGCCAATTTCTTGCGGCTCGTCGGAGAGGGCTTGCTGCTCCCCGAGAATGGGTTGGTTCCTCGACTCTTGCCCGGTGGGGCTCGGTTGCGGGAACTGGCCGAAATCGGGCTCGCCACGGCGGTCGATGGGCGACCACCCGGCGGCGATACTGCCAGCAACAATACCCGTCATGACCGTCGCTGCACCTAGAGCGCTGTTGGACCGCGAGCGCATGCTCCTGCTGCGCCGGCGGGAATCAGGAGTGGGGGCCACAACCGAGCCGAAACTATCCTCCCTAGTTGGTGTTTGCGGTAGGCGGTGGGTCGAGTTGGACCGCGAGTGATCGCGGCTCTGGGCGGGGCTCCGGCGAGGTAGGAAGGTCTCGCGGGGGTGTTGCATGGCGAACTTGAGGTTGTTTAGGCGGCCGCCCTTGATGCGCTTGAGCCAGGCCAGCTCCTCGTGGACGTCGGCGAGGGGCTCCGGGTAGGCCGTGAAGCGCTCATCGTCGTCGGACACGGTGACACCGGGGATCTTGGAATCGCTCTTGCGCTTCCACGACGACGGGACTAGGCTCTCGACGAGCTCGTCGGGGATGAGGCGGATGATGACGCCGACCGGGATAGAGAGAACACCAAGAACAATCGCAATGCCCCACATGACGGGGGTCTGGCCATCGGGAGAGATGCGGAAGGCTTGGCCGCCGACCATAACAATCAAAACCTGACCGCCGCACATGATGGCGCTGATCGCGATGAAGTAGGGGTTCTTGAACATGCCCTCGAAGATGTTGAACTCGTTGTCCAAGCGGCGGTTGCTGCGAATACCGTTAGCAAAACGTGTCATAGAGACAAAGCAAAGCAAATAATGAGTTCGGGGTGTTTGACTTACTTCCACTGATTGAAGATTTGCATCCACACAAAGGTGTTGAAAACCAAGGTGTGAATCTGCGAATCGGTCATGTCATCGGGACCGGGAAGAACGCTGACACCGCCAAAGTAGACGAGGAAGGTAATGAGCAGCTGCCAGATGGCCTGGCCAATAATCATCTTCCACATGGTCGTCGAGATAATCGATGTACCCTTGCGCTCGGGCTTGCGGTTCAGGACGTTCTCTTGAGGAGGATCGGTGGCGAGAGCGAGCGCAGCCAGAGTGTCCATGATCAGGTTCACCCAGAGAAGCTGAACAGCCGTCAAGACGGATTCTTGGTCGGTGCTCTGGGCGGCAGAGACGAAGGTCAGGACCACGGCGGTGATGTTGACGGTAAGCTGGAACTGGAGGAAGCGCTTGACCGCGTCGTTTACGGCGCGGCCCCACTTGAGAGCCTTGACGATCGAGTTGAAGTTGTCGTCCATGAGAATAATGGCAGACGCCTCCTTCGCCACTTCGGTACCGGCGATGCCCATCGAGAAACCAATATCAGCCATCTTCAGCGCGGGCGCATCGTTGGTACCATCACCGGTAACGGCAACGGTCTCGCCCTTGTCCTTCAACCGCTTGACCAGAATACGCTTGTCCTCGGGACTAGAGCGGGCCAGAACGTGCAGGCGAGGGATAATTTCGTCTTGCTGAGCCTTGGTCATGTTGCGGAACTCGGGTCCCTCGAGAACGATGCTGTTCTGCTGCAGGATGCCACAATCTTCGGCAATGGCTTCGGCCGTGATCCTGTTGTCGCCAGTAACCATGCGCACCACAACGCCCGCCCTTTGGCAGTCCCGGACGGCCTCGCGGACGCCGGGGCGCAGGGGGTCCTTGATACCAACCACGCCGACAAACGTCATGTTCCTGCAGATATCCTCAAAGACGATCTCATCCTTCTCGGCACCCAGGCGGCGAGTGGGCTTGGGCGGCCACCGGTCGAAATCCCGGTAGATGAGACCAATGGTCCGGAGCGAGTTCCGGGCGTACGTCTCGATCAGCTGCTTGATAGTCGTGCGGTTATCTTCGGTCAGTGTGGCAGAGGCCAGCCCGCTTGAAGGGTCGCGAAGAACTTGGGTGCACTTTTCCAGCATGATTTCTGACGCTCCCTTAACGTAAAGACGCGCCTTGCCGTTATCCAACTGAACAACCACACCCATGCATTTGCGGCCAGAGTCGAAGGGGATCAAGTGCAGAACCTTGGAATTGGCGCGCTCCTCGCTGACGGGGCCCATGGCCAGGTGCTCGCGGGCGAGGATCAGGAGCGCCGTCTCCGTCTTGGAGCCGATAAAGGTCTTCTCTCCGTCCGCCTCGCCCTCGAAAGCCGTCGAGTTGAGCGCAATCGATTTACGTACAAGGTCCTTCACATCGGGGTTAAGCGTCGAGACGAGTTCCTGGACGCCAACGTCTCTCTCCATAGAATCCCGCTGATCCGGTCGAGTCGTGATACCAAACCGATGGGTGGTGCCGACCGTACCGGCAACAACCTGCATCTTGTTCTGGGTAAGCGTGCCGGTTTTGTCGGAGCAAATGGTCGTCGCGTTGCCCATCACCTCGCAGGCCTTGAGGTGGCGGACGAGGTTGTTGTCCTTGAGCATACGGGTGGTAGCGAAAGCGAGGGCGAGCGTGACGGCGAGCGGGAGACCTTCCGGAATGGCGACTACCACGATGGTCACGACGACGATGAAGATCTCGATGAAGCGCTGTCCCTTCTGGGCCGGAGTGTAGTCTGCGTATTTCCTCGGCAGCTGGACCAGGAATATGATGAAGAGAACCAGGAAGAGGAGGAGAGCGACGGCACCGCCAAGCTTAGCAATGTACTCGGCGATAACGTTGAGCTTTGACTGCAAGGGCGTGACTTCGGGGTCCTCGTTCAGCGACATCATCGTCTTGCCGTAGCTGGAGTGGATTCCGGTAGAGGTGACCATAAAAGTACCAGCGCCCTCCATGACGCGGGCGCCAGACTGGATAAAGGGGTCCATCTTCTTGAGACTCTCGCCGTTTTCGATGGCCGCAAATACTTCGTCGGCCGGTCTCTTGCGGATGATGTCGGATTCGCCGGTGGCCTGCGACTCGTCGCATTTGACGCTGAAGCCCTCAATAAGAATGCCATCGACAGGTACCATATCGCCGGGTTCGAGAAGGAGGACATCGCCAGCCAGAATATCAAAAATCGAGAGTTCTACCGTTTTTCCAGACCGAATTGCCTTAACCAAGCGATCTTGCTTTTTCTTGTTCAACTTCGCGAACTGCCGTTCCTTTTGATAGTCGTTCAGGGACCCAACCAACACCACGATGGCGATAGCGACAACGATGGCGACACCCTCGACCCATTCAACGCTCGGGTCGTCGGGGTCGTGTGCTTGGCCAAACGTCTGGTAGAGACCAACAGCGAGAGAAACAACAGCGGCGGCAGAAAGCAGGATCAGGACCTTGTCGTTGTAGGTGATCCACATCAACTGCAAGAGACTCTTGCCCTTCTTTTCCGGGAGCCTGTTGTCCTGGAAAACCCGTCTCCTGGACGCAAACGACTCGTTCGCTGATTCATGTTTCGTCGAGGACGGAGAGACGCCCGGATGATCCGGCGAGGTTTCGACACCTTCAGTCAACGCCTTCTTCGAAGAAGAACCACGTGCAGTGACATCTTCAAAGGAAACGGTGCCATCCAGAGTCGTCTCGTCCGTGCTCAAGCCAGTAGTCCGGTTACTCCTTAACCCCTTCTCAATTCCCGCGAGACCTCCCAACTTCCAGAAGGCGGACAGGCTCTTTGGGTCAAACATCTTGCCCAGCATGCCGGGGCTGAAGGCGAACGGGTTGTTTTCCACTTTGAAGTCCGCTTCCTTCCCTTGGTCGGGCTTGAGCGCATCCTGATCGTTCATAATCCGGTGGTTCTCGGACCTGCTGCCGAATGGAGGGCTACCCTTCTCGCCGGTCGATGAGCCGCCAATCATGGTTTCCCCTTGCGAGGAGGTTACGGAGCGGGCATCGTCTCCCGAGGTTAATGAATTCTGCCGCGATCGCTGCGTGTTTGGGACGGCCAGAAAGCTTTGGCTCGGGGCAGGCCCGCGGAACGAAAGAGGGTTGATGACATTGTGCGGGCTCGTGGGGCGACTATCCTTCGCGTCGGCGGTCTGAGCGGCCTGCACTTCAGGTCGTTTCTGGGAAAGACTGCGTTTGTCTAAACTTGCCGTCGGGTCCGTCGGGTTTGCGTGCGTCTCGGGAGAAGTAGGTACAGGCTGAGAGCCAGCTTCGGCATCTGGTTCGGCTGTGACACCTGGACTCACGGCCGTGGTATCGATGTTGATGGTCGGTCTATGCGACATTGTTAGGTCCCGGTTGGTGTTTGACAACGGCGGAGAAAGCAGCGGTGAGAAACAGGTCGCGTGGTGTGCACCCGGAATATACTTACGCTCTCGGTCGACGAGAGGGAGCCGACTCGCCCTCGTTGGGCTCTTGGCTTGGCAGCCCTGCCATGGCAGCTGAGAGAGGGCGGGTCGCCGTTCGTCACGAACGCGACTCAGCCTTAGGGGGGCGATGGTGGTGAGCAAGACGCGCTTGCCTCGGTCGTCTCGCAAGTGGCGAGGCTGGCGGTGTCGAGGGGCAATTGATCCCTGTCTTGCTGGGAGATTTTCGTGTTGTCCAGCCACGGTGAGAATCACGAGCCTGTTCGGTAGTTGGGTCGCGGTGTATGTGACCCGGAGATGGTGAGTTGTGGCTTAGTCAAAACGCTCAACGAAATCGAAGGCGGCCTCCCAATTCGAGTGTTGAGGGTGGCTTTGAAAGAAGAGAAGAGATGAAACCCGAGAATCGAGGTTTGATCGGGCGAACGCGAGAAAAAGAAAGGTCGGCGAATGATCGAAAAGGAGATTACAAGGGAGTTAAGTGCGGTTTTGGGCGACTAACGAAGAAGAGACGGTAATACTCCTGAAGTAGGCGGTGCAATCGGCTGTCGACGGTGTTGATATTTTGCCAATGCCCCCGTCTCAGCGTCTCTGTAACATCTCGAATCGCAAGCCCAAACTACTCGAAGAGGACTGCTTGAGAGCGACGAAGAAGTTTGGAAGGAGGCAACCTTGCATCCTGGGGAGCTGCTTGAAGTTCGGCTTTCCTCAAGGCGCCAAGCCCGCACCCTGTTGGGGCTGTGCACCTGCCGCCAAGCGCCAAGAATTGCACAACATGAACCTTCCATCTCTGCAAAGCTCGGCGGTACGTACCAAGCACTTGGCACCAAACAGCAACACCAAAGAGGTTGTTCAGACCGACAACAAACCTGATGCGAAGCCGAGTTGTCTGTCGATATTTTTACAAGGGTTCCAGGTTACTTGATATTATTACCAGAGAGCAAGATACCGCTGCCAAACAATCCCAAAGCCTAATTGATGATAAGAGAGAGATGGCGACCGATGGGCTTCTATCATGAATAACGGTGTACAACCCGGTACTGTACCAGCCAACCATGGAATACCATGTAATACGCCAACCGGGTAATCGAAGACAAAAATTTCAAACCGGCGGTAAGCATGTCCAGGCAGGGCAGACGGAAAGTTTGTTTCCTTCCTGGACGTTGCGAGTGCCTCTGATTCCCTGTCAGGGGACCGACAATCAGAAGAGCTTGCCGTGCCGCTTCCTTGCAGCCGCCGCAAGAGATCTGTTTGAGCAATCCTCAAGCACAGTGTCCGGAAGTTGACGGAGATCAAATTCAAACGGTCGGGTTTCGTGCCGATTGACATGAGTTTCTAACCAACCATGACAACCCTCATTAGACTGAACAATCGCCCATCGGGGATTGATATCGCCTTCTTTTCCAAGTCTTTCATTTGCACCGGCCGCATTGAATAGTGACGTTGCGGCTATACGTTGACGCAAGAGAAGGCGAAATTACCAAGTGGGCCGTGTTCGTCACTCAAGTCGCTTTCGCGTCTCCAGGTCGAAAGGGGGAAAACAGATTTGCATTTCGAGATGCTGGGCTTTTCTGGGATGGCACGGCCAAATGTCAACCTTGGAAAGCCATCCATCGGGGTCTGCCGTCTGTCATCACCGAGCAATACATCGGTAATGTACGAATATCCTCATTGCATTGGCGGTCGGGAATCGCTCTCACACCTGAGGAAGGTGCGAATCCCCAAAACTGCCCACTGGGTCCGGGCTCCATTCCATTTCTTGACGGCAATTGGATTCCAGTTCACCCCACCCCGCAAATATGGGGCCAGTCGCGACGATCGCAGGGGTAACTCGATCTCTGCAGCACGGACCTCTGTACCGAGCTCCAGCAGCAAACAAGCCGGATCCCAGAATGCCGCCAGGTGTCAAGTCTCATCTGTGACGAGACAAGAGGGCGGTGCCCCGTGCTAGTATTCTTTTATGTTTGGTACGTGGATATCTCATGGACAACCCAAGCTGCCGGGGCGTACATCACACTGTCGTACAATACAGCCGGTTATCAGTCAAGAATGACTGAAAATCTCCCGAAACTGAGCGCGTAATAATCGGGGCGCAGCATCCTCCACCGCCCCTTTTTGTTGGTTCGCCGCCAACTCGCTTGGCCTCGAGAGGCGACTTCGATACCGCGCGCGAATATCCTGTTTGCGATCGCTCCCAAGAATGTCAAGTGGTGGAGGACGTGCGATGAAGCTCGATGGGGGTGGCTGCGCTGGCAAACTGGCTCGGTTGTTACCGCCAATACGTGTTTCATGCAACATGGCCCAATATCTGGCTGGGCAGCCTCGACGGAATGCCATCGGATGATTGGCCAGGAGACAAGCTCTCGGGCCCGCGCGCGTGGGAAAGAATTGAACAGCGCGAGCGGGAACATCGGGAGTCGAGACTTACCTCGTGGTAGTATCCAGTGATCACACTGCCCCCCGTTTGTCTGTGTTACCACGCGCGGACGACTTGGGCGGATAACAGAGCGCACAGATGCACCCCTAGGTGTGTCAGTGTCGTACAGCTGCAATCACCAAGATGGGATGAACTCCCTTCCACCAGTCCCAATACATTCTAGAGCATTGGGGCGCACCTGCACAATGATGCAGTGGCCGTGACTGTTGTCTATTAACTTGCGGCGATACCATATCCGAACGTCCACCACCTATTCCAGCCAATACCCCGCCAGCTCCTACATAGTACCATGCACAATAAACCCGATCCAAATCTCTAGTCTATACACACTGCTATCTTCGCAGCCACCCCCATATGACGTCGATCCCACACCCACGAGCGCACGACCAAACAAATGCACAAGCACACACACAGATGTAACAGGCCCAGCCCCATCCAACAACCAACCACATCAACACCTCGATAACACCTAACTGCGGCAAACCAACGTCGCATCCAAAAAACCGTTGAGGAGCCGCCAACTACAACGTATGGATGTACTGTACATATGTCCCTAACAAAAACGCAGTAGCACCCAACACCGGCCCGTGGCCCATCCGGGCAAGTCGAAACGGCGGTGCCAAGGCATTCCGGGTGGCTGAGCGACTCGGCACGGCTTGCCTTCGAGGTGTTTTCTTTTTCTTTCAATCACCAACAAGGAAAGAAAATTTTCTTTTCAGTCATTTGGGAAGCTACTCGCCACTAGCCTAGGAATTAGTAGCTCGGTAACTAGCGCAAACAGGCCCCTGTAGTAGCCCGCGGCATGAGAAATCATGAGTTGGGGGGAAACGAGGGAGGGGCTGGGCAGCAAACAGCAGAAGGAGAAATCTCATTAGCCAGGAGAGAAAATCTTTACCGGCCAGGTATCACCCGGAAGAGAAGGTAAAGGGCGTAGTGTCTCACCGGGCTGTACATCTATTGGCGAAAACACCTGTCTATGGATGCCCCGGGCACGGCCCCCAATACGTAGCCTGTGGCAGTGTAGATACCTACCCAAGAACTTACCCAGCGGATTGGCGCCCGTTTGGCAAACGCCGCGTGTCTCTTCAACGATGGGTTTGGCTGGCTCCCTAGGACGGGATTGCCCTGTGCGGGTAGCAAAGTTTGGGCGTTGTTGTTGTGTACACGGTACGGATTGCGAGAAATCCGAAAATCCGATGGGATGGTCGACGAGGCAGGTAGCGAGGCGCATTCGATGAGTTGGGTTCTCACATATTCATTGCGGGTGCGACGAACGCCTAATGGCCACTTGATTGGGTTCGGAAGCTACGGGCCACGATATGCAAGAGAAATCAAAAGAGGAATATGCGGCTTGATCACTGGATTCAAAGTTTGTGTGGAGGGATGAGACACCTGCTCTCGGATCTACGACAGAGACACGTCTAATGGGGCTGTGATATCATCCGGACTAGTATTCCTTAACTCCGGTGAGATTTAATGTCACGAGAGGATCAGATAACCTATAGATGGTGTCGTTGTGATACCACCGATTCAAGACTTCAACTAGGGAGAAAACGCCTCGGGATATGCCTAGGCGGGGATATCAAAGCACGACAACGTCAAACGCGACACAAAGCCCATACAGCCCGCTTCAGCATAGCTACCACTCCCCAGGTCCCCCTTACACCCGGGACATACTAGCAAATCAAAGTGCTCCCATCTCGGAAGGACCTCCTTGCATCGTCGCCCGATATGTACGTGCCAGGGCTCCCGGTGCCCGACCACAAGTGCCATTATGGACAGCAAATAACCTAGACACGTGCTAGAACACAACCTCGTCCTTTGAGCAAAACGATGCCGTGGCCCAAGATTGAGCCCAGATATACAGCCACCGAATCGTTACCGGATCGAGCCTTTGACCGACGGATCAGTGCGGTGGCCGTTTGAGTGGAAAATAACTCAAGGCATAGTCTTGTGCTGCTAGGCCGAGACAGATGCTGCGCCTAGAGAAGGACCCAACTCCACACCGGTAGCTCAAGCTATCCCAATAGGGTCAGTAAACAACTTATCACAGGGAAAAACGTCTCATCGTGGTTGAGACCCCACGGCCGGGATAGTCCACCAAGAAAGCTACTAAATCGCGACCCAAGATAAACAAACCACTTGCCACAGCAGCAAAGAGTCAAAAACCCCTCATCGCATGCACACCACATCAAAAAGAGAATCGCAATTTAAACCCCGACCAAAAGCTTCCAGTTCGGTTTCCCCAACTTCTGTTCTGGGCCGTAGCATCCCGCTTTTCCACCCCGCCCAAACGAGGCAGTGCAAAAAATTTCAAGTTCAACAGCCGTTTCCGGAACTCCGGCCGGGGACGGGTTCCCACGTTTTTTTTTTAGTTCGGGTTCCCGGCGCGCCAGACATTCCACGTTCGTTTTGATGCTGTGTAATGGATGTGTGATGCTTTGTGATTCTGGGCAAAGTGGGTTGGGATATCTCGGCTGGTTGGGAGGTCGGTGATGATGATGCTATGATGTTGTTGATATGTGTTATTGGGGGGTGTTTTAAGAACACCCCTGTCGGGGGCGTGTTGTTAGATGGATGTCAGCGGATCAGATAACTGTGAGATCTAAGCCTCGCTCATTTATGTACGTGGACACGATGTGCCGCGTGCAGGTTGGGGTCTGAGACGAGCGAGTTTCTGAATCTAGACTCTTGGCCATATAATCAACCCAAACTAGTTCGTACCCAGGTAGGTAGCCTGTAGGTAACAGCCGGAGTTTATATCACCGTAAGTGTGTCAACTCGCCCGTACATTACAATACACACTCATACAACCCGCAGAGCTTACTGTATACATGGTACTCCCAGCCAGCCCTCGGAGTAAACAACACAGGAATTTCCCAATCCGGAAATTTCGATTCCCATCATCCCGTCTAAGCCCCCACGCGCTGACGAAGGCAGTCTGGTATCGGTCTCTCGGATCGCGCGGGAGAGTCGGGCTGTTTTGTTTACAGCCTCTCCTTACTTACACACCTTTTTTATGTCTCGATAATCAATACACCAACCCGGGCTAGATACACTTGTACCTACCTACCACCTCCTCCCCAAATCCACCCTCCTCACCAGCTGCATCCCATCATCCCCCTCAGCCCCCTTCCCCCCATCATCCCCATCCCCCAAAACAAACCCCCTAACCCCCCTTCTCACCACCCCCTCCCAAAACCCCCTCACAACCCTCCCCGCCACGCCCTCCCCCGTCTGCTTAAAATCCGGGAAAGCATTCACCTCCAACAACCAGGCCGTCAAATCCGCATCCACCAAAAAGTCCAGTCCATACACTTCAAATGCTTGCGGTAACGGCTGGAAATGGATCGGCATGCCGCGCGCTGCGGCTTCGAAGAGGTCCCCGGTGACGGTGTAGATTTGGGATTGGATGGTGTGTAGTTGGGAAGGGGTGAGAGGGAGGGTTGTGAGGGGGTAGACGAGGTTACTCTCTGAAGTGTCTGGGGAAGCAGGAGGGGCGGAGGAGGTTTGGAGGCAGGTGTTTGTTAGGTGGGCATCTAAATCGAGGGTTGTTGAGCTAGGGGGCTGGTAGGGTTTGGCGGCGAAGAGGGCGAGCATGTCGTTGTAGACGTATACCGAGAGGCTGCCGACGCAGAGGACGTAGACGCGGATGTGGAACTTGCGGTTGTGGAGGCCGGGGAGGAGGAGGGGGGGGTGGATGTAGGGCTGGGCGATGAAGTGGCGGAGGTGGGAGGTCATGATGTTGTTGTCGTCGTTGTCTTTGTCTGACTCGTTGTCTTTGCCTGGCTTGGAGTTGTTGTTGTCATCGTTGTCCGCTCCGCCCTCCTGTGTCTCGTCATTTTCCCCATCATCGTTATCATCATCATCATCCTCATCCTCACTTTCCTCCGGCTCCCACTCATCAAAAATCCCCTGCAACTGCTCCATCGTCCTAAACAGCCTAATCCCCTGACCACGATCACTCATACTCGGCTTCAGAATCCACCACTCCTGCTCCTGCTCCGCCCCCTCAACACCAACAACCCCCTCATTCCTCTCCAAACTCTCCCTCAAATCAAAAGCCTCCACCAACGCCTCATCCAGAAACTCGGCAAAATCCACCTCAAACGCCTCACTCCGCTTGACATGCGTAGCCAGGGCTGACTGCGGGTGCTTCGCCACCCAGTTGTCTACCGTAGCCGACAGGAAGTGTTTGCGGATGAGGGCCTTGCGGATGACATAGCTGTTGATGAGGGTGGAGTGCGGGTGGGTGGAGGCGTGGTGGAAGTCGATGCTTTCGTAGGGTGTGATTTGGAGGATTTTGGTGTCTTTGTCTTGGTTGGGGATGAGGGTGGAGAGGTTGATGTCGGGGGAGGTTTTAGAGTTCCAGGTGGATGGGGGGTGGATGAGGGTGTAGCTGTCGGGGGGGAGTTGGGATTGGAGGGCGGCTAGGATCAGGGGCTGGACGTAGTCGTCGTCGTAGTTGATTAGAGCGTAGACTTTGGGCTTGCTTTTTTGTTGGTCTTGTTCTTTTTCCCTGAGTGGGAGGTCCTGAGTTGGGGGGACCGGGACAACAGCTTCAGTTGGCTGTGATACTACCCCGAATGTTGAGCTCCTGGAAGCTCCCCTGGAAGAGAGATAGAACGGTAAGACACAGCTTTGACTACGCAATGACACAGTGACACCAGCCTGGGCTCGGGAAGTGCGGACGGAGGGGAAAAGCTTCCGTCTATTTCTAGATCGCCTGCTCTATGCTCTCTCTATCTGGCGATTCGAGTGTTTTGCGTGTATTGCGTATATCAGGCTCAAACCATGCTCCGTCCGTCTGCTTCCCCGAGATTAAAAGATAATACCGTGACTTACAACTGCAGCTCCTTGCCGTGCAACTCCGTGGCCGTCTGGAAGAAATTGGCCTTCAGTGGCGTGATGCTGCCGAGTTGTTAGTCGACCACTAGACAATGATTCGTTCTCAAAACTCAGCAACTCACCTGGTATGCCCCTCCTTAACCGCCCACCCATCATTCCCCGGCGGCGCATCATCCACGCTCTTATACACATCCGCAAACCGCGGTGACCACCTGAAGTGCTTATGCGTATGACACTCCGGTCCCTCTTCGTCACCCGCTTTCCCACTCCCCCCAGCAGCCCCCGCCTCGGCCTCCCTAATCCTCTCCTCCTCCTCCTCCTCCCCATCCACACTCCCATCCACCTCCGTAAAACAACTCCCCTTCCCCCAATAATTCTGCAACATCCCCGTAAACAACACCTTCCCCTCCTCCAACCCCTCCAACAACGGCACATTGACACTATACAAATCCACACTCCCATCTGCCGGCCAATCCCTCACCAGCGCCTCAATCACCCTCACCCCCTGCCGCGTCGCCTTCTCAATAATCCCCGTGTCATGATTCCTGGAGAAAAACGCGTAGCTCAGCGCTATCGCGCGGTGTCGACACACAGCCGCCTCGAGGGCCCCGCCCAGCGTGCCGCTGCTGAGGGCGAATACCGCGGTGGTGTTGCGGCCGTAGTTGGGTCCGCTCACGACCAGGTCGATGGGGCCCCGGTCGCGGAAGAAGTGGTACAGGCCGATTTGCACGCAGGAGGCGGGCGTGCCGTCGACGAGGATCCATTCTTCGGTGCCGCGGTGGGTGCTGGGGCGGGGGTGGGTTGTGCCGTGGCGGGGTTCGAGGGAGGGGGCTTTTGTGTTGTTGTTGTTATTACTATCTTGGTTGGTGTTGGTGTCGTCGTTGTCGTCGTCACTGTGGGTGAGGCCGGCGGCGGGCTCGGAAAGGGGTGGAGGCCGGTAGTAGAGCGGCTTGACGGTCTGGCCGATCATGTGTGCCTTGCCGATCCAGGAGCGCTGGGTGTGTGGCAGGCAGACGGAGACGGTGTGGCCGTGGGCCTGGAGCTCGCGGACGAGGGAGTGGACATAGGGGGACGAGGTGGGCGACGGGGGCCCGTCGTCGTTGACCACGAGGATGTGCATTTTGTTATATCCGTGGTGGTAGTGTGATTGGGTGGGTGGTCAATTAAAAGGGAGAAAGGAGAAAGGAAAAGGGGAGAAATTTAAGGCAAAAGTAAAAAAAACGAAGAGAAAAAAGGGTCAAGATAAATAAACTACGGTTGGGCAGGAAGGAGGGGCGGGCCTGGAACAATCTCAGGCACGGTTATGCGTCTGGGCAATGCAATGCGGATCAAAGTGTGCGGGTGCAGGACGCGTGCGAAGTACCGAGCATGGAGAACGGACAGGCTATCGCACAAACTGCCCCTCTGTTGACGTTTGGTTTTTCCTAGACCGGAGCTTGAGCGGAAACATGTGCGAGGGCGGGGTAGTCGGGCCGGAGTGGGCCCCGGGTACGTACCCAATTTATTGTAAGAGATGGAGCGATGACAACATCGTCCCATAGCGTCGGGGGATTTCAAAGCTTTCCCTAAAGAATTTTGAAACATTATGAATTGAAAATGGCTTCAGTCCAAAATGGTATGATCCAGCGAATATGAATTCAACCCAAAGCTTAAGCTCTAGTAAAAGATCTGTAGTTGTATGAGGAAGGCTGTAAAGTTTACGTAAATGACTAAGTTAGGTAAGTTGACTCAGTTGAGAATGCACCAAGATTTACCTGCCCTTAGACATTGAAGGAATGAAGTCATTCATAGTCTGCTAGATCATGATTGTAACAGAGAAACCTTCAGGTAACTAATGAGATCAACTACCCCGCGGACACATGTATAACTCATGACCCGGCTTAATCGATTACTATAAGTTCACTAAATCTATAGTAATGAGAAAATCATGAATCCCGGGTCATACGAATTTCATCGTTGGCCTACAGCACAGTAAGACGGGGTGTTGGTGACAGGTTGGCACTCTCTTGCCCAATTCTCATATGAAATATGGACATGTTAGAACAGGAGTCCTGTACGGCCTTGTTGGGGTGAAAACTTAAGGGATAAGTGGGCTGGGAGCACTTCAAGATCATGACGCAAGGCATGACGAGCATAATCATTGCCCGTCTACCATCAGACGACTTCCGTCTCTAGGCTCTTGTGTCTTCGTATGGAGGTTAGTATACCAGTCAACATGAACCTCGTTCTGATCATACCAACTTATTCTAACCTGCACAGCTTATTGCTAGTATATCGAATAGTCCAGCATCAAACCCAACATGTCCCCCCCCTTCAACACCCAAGGCGATCACCCAAGCCACCCCAAAAAAACCATGCGCGCCGTAATCTGGTCCGGCCACCCCCACAACATGACCGTCCGCACCGTCCCCCGTCCAACCCTCCGCCACCCGCAAGACGCCATAATCCGCATCTCCACCGCCGCCATCTGCGGCACCGACCTGCACACCTACCACGGCATCTTCGGCAGCACCACCCCGCCCTGGACCATGGGCCACGAAGGCGTGGGCGTCATCGTCGAAACCGGTCCGGGGCTCACCCACTTCCACGTCGGCGACCGCGTGCTGGTCCCCTGCGGCGCGAACTGCGGGTTTTTTTCGGTGGACAAACGGGCTGAGGACTTGGGGCATTTGTATGGGGCTGGGCCGGATTTTGGTTTTGGTTTTGGGAGTGATGGCGGGGCCCAGGCCGAGTATTTACTTGTGCCGTTTGCGGATGACTCGCTTGTTGCTATACCCCCTAGCCGTGACCACCACCACAACAACCACAACAACAACAGCAGCCCCACAGGTGAAGCGGGAGAGGGGCAAGAGGACATCTTCGCGAGCGACCTGGATTACATCTCCCTAACCGATATCTTCCCCACCGCCTGGGCCGGCCTAGACTACTCCCATTTCCACCCGGGCGACACAGTCGCCATCTTCGGTCTCGGCCCCGTCGGTCTGCTATGCGCATACATCGCCCTCCTCCGGGGCGCCTCCCGCGTCTACGGCATCGACCACGTCCCCGCGCGGCTAGCCAAAGCCGCCTCCATCGGGGCGGTACCGATCGACTTTTCGGTAGCGTCAGGCGCGGAGGGCCCAGCGAGTGATCAGATTCTGCGGAGGGAACCTTTGGGGGTGGAGAGGAGTGTGGATTGTATCGGGCAGGAGTGTGTTAATCATGAACTGCGGCCGGAGCAGGATTATGTGCTGCGGGAGGCGGTCAAAGTAACCAAATTCAACGGGGGGATAGGGATACTAGGTGTGTATATTGCGCAGGGGACATCGGAGGGGACGCCGCGGGGTGGGGAGATGAAGGGGGAGTTGAAGGTGGGCGTGCCGGAGATGTTTAGGAAGAATTTGACGGTGGGGATGGGGCCGGTGAATACGTCGTTGTATGAGATTGTGCCGAGGGCGGTGGAGTTGGTGAGGACGGGGAGGGTCAAGTTGGGGTGGATTGTTACGGCGCAGATTGGGATTGAGGAGGCGCCGGAGGCGTATCGGAGGTTTGATCGGAAGGAGGAGATTAAGGTTGTGATTCGGTTTCCGTGGGCCATGGGGAAGCCTTCTTCTTTGGCGGAGACAGCTGAGGCGGGGACTACGAGTGGTGAAGGTGAGAGTAGCAAGGCTGAGAAGACCTCGGGAAAGGCCGTAGAAGAGAGGAGGATCCCAAGAGAGGGATCTCAAGGGGAGGATCTTGCTGACCTTGGGATTTTCCAACACTAACTGTAGTAGCAAGAGACCGAGGAGGTAATGTCCGTCGTAGAAGGTGACGTATGTGATGTAAAAGTTAACTTTTAGTATAGTCATTGGTCTTAAGATCTGGTATTAAGATTACAGTGACCTTTATTCGCGACAATTTAACACCCACTTCAGTAGACAGGCAAAGGTCATTCTGAAATCGAAAAGGTAACGTTAACGACTACTCCAAAACACACTGGGGGACGCCATGGAATTTAACAGTACAGTATTTACAGCACTGTACGCCCCTCAGGCACAACGACTTCCAGTTCCAACACCATAGCACATACACTCAGACAGCCATGTGCAATCTCAATTCCATGTCACTTTAATGCGAAGGCATAAACAGACAGCCATATGTAATCTCAATCATCATATTACCGATGCCACAGCCCCCTACGGCAGCGACATGTGTGTGTGTGTGTGTGTGTCGTCGAAATAAGTACAAATGCTGGGCAAAACCCAAGCCCATTTTGCCCAATTTGCCCATCTAGTGCGCAACCAATCCCTTTCCCTTTCCGATCCTTAGGTACATACCCATTCTCCTAAAGTGCTGAACCAGAACCTGAACCGCCAAGTCATCATCTAACTATCCGGGTGGGGTGTATGGGGGAGATTGTGCCTGTGTCTCTCTCATGTCTCTTGTCTCCAAGCCTGAGCCTGAGCCTGAGCTCTGTAGCCCGCAACCGATGTCTGCAACGAAATGCCGGCTGGTTGTGGGGGTTGTTTGGCCATGAGATGAGCAAGAGCAGGAAATACAAGGCAAAGCGAAATGAGGAAGAAAGCAGAGAATTCAAGGCCGAAAAACAGAAGGGGGGAAGGTGTAGGTAACGCAGCGCAGTCTTCATAATCCGTGTCCGTGTCCCGCCAAACACACCAGCGCCGTAGTAGTTCCCTTCAGGAAATGATGCAAGCCCGAGATTGTGCTGTGCCAAGGCGAAGAAGAAAAACAAAAAGACACGGAGAGAGAGAGAGAGAGAAAACCCAGAGAGAAGAAAACCCAGAGGGAGAAAACACAAAAGCAACCCATAAAATCATTTACCACGCCTGTGGTCAAGACCGACTACCCATGGCTTGCCAGAATGCTATCTTATCCACAACCCGAAAACGGTGTATTTGTACCCGCAAACGGTGCAGATCCAACCCCCCAATACGCGCAACGCAACGCACGCAACGCACGCAAGAAACAGGCCCGGTCGTTGCGCCCGGAATCAAGCACGGGAACGCTTGGGAGCGGCCGCGGGGAGCTCGTCGCCAGAGCGCTTGTGACCGGAGGTAGTCTCGGCGGGGGCCTTAACACGGCGCCAAGCGTCAAACGGGCTGCGCTTAGCAGCGGACTGTTTTCCCTTGGACACCGGCTCGGCGGCCTTCTTGCTGGTGAACCGAGTCGTGCGGGTCGTGGTCGGCGGTGAGGCCGGGGCGAATCGCGGGGCGTTGGGCGTGCCAGGCTCGTCGAAGATCAGCTCGGTGGGGGTTCGGACCTCATCCTTGCCCGCTTCGAGACCGGCGAGCACGTGGTCCTCGATGTCGGTCACCGCCTCCTCCTCGTCGAGATCCTGGGACTCGTCGGAGTGGGCAGTAGGGAACAAAAGGCGGGGTTTGATGGAGGAGCGAGTAAAGTGGCGCTTGGTCGGAGACTCGACAGCGCTCTCCAGGCCACCCTCGCCCTCGTCCATGCCGTTGTGGGCTGGACCCTCCTCCATGTCGGAAAACTTGCGGAACTGTTTCTTGCCACGGCTGCAAAGAGGCGTTAGTGAAATGAAGTAATTACGGTGAAATGAATGCAGATCAAATCTTGTTTTCTGAAATTTGCAAGAAAATAAAAACTCACAAGACAATCAACATGCCGTCATCGCGACGAACGGCCTCCTCGATCGAGACCTTACCCTCGCCGGGGATAGATACCATGGCACGCTTGCTGCGGCGCTTGGGGGCCTCGGGGGCGACGTGGTCCTCTCCGACGTAGAACGGGTTGTTGGCGCTGCGGTCGACCTCGGGGATGCGCTCGTGGGAATCGGTGAAAATTTGGAACGAGGTCTCGGCGGCAGCGCCGCTGTAGAAGCTGCCGGGGCCTTCGGTGGCATCGGCGCGCGTCTTCGTCTTGCTGGGACCGGCTGCGGCGTCCTCCTCGTCGCTGTGGAACAGATTTCTGGCCACCGACTTCACCTTGGCCTTGACATTCGCATTCGCGGGGCGCTTCGGGGTTTTGGCCGGGGTAATTAGCATGCCGGCGCCCGAGGTAGTGCTCGCGCGATCAGTAGAATGCGCCTCGGAAGCGGTCGCAGGCGACAGACCGAGGGCGACGGCCGCGTGGGCGGTAGCTTCGGCAGTGAGGGTGCCCGAAGCCTTGCGCGATCCGTCGACGGGCGGCATGCGCCTCTTCTGAGGCGAAATCGCCGGAGTCGCCATGGAAGAAATGAAGCGCTTCTTGGTCGACTTGGGCGATGTGGTCGAATTGTCGTGGTGTTGCGATGAAGAAGAAGAGTGGCGATGACGAGTCGCCGGTGGTGATGGGGTGCGGTTCGTGGACCGCTGTGCGATGCGGGAAGATTTTCGTGGGGAATAGGGCTCGTAGGAATCTGAGTAGCCGTGTTGGGGTGCCGGGGGTGTTCGAATTCTTGACGAGGTCCGGCCCGGAGAGGGTGTCGACGGGGCGATGGGCTCCGCTGTGTCGGCCATTGTGACTGACCGCTTGAGGGTTTCGTGAATCCCCGTTTGTTGCTGAATGCCAGCGCCGAGGGGAGACAGGCTCGGCGGGGACAAAGTGTCAACTAAGCGGCGTGTCGGAAACGGGCGGGGGGTATCGCGAGGGTGAAGTCGAGGGTATGTCTGTGCAGGTGAGGCGAATGAGATCCGGATGTTACTCTTTCAAGGTGGGAGCACAGCCGAAGCAAGAACAACAATGAATAACAACCGTCGTAACAATGGCAACAAATAGCGCACCAAACTATGCAGCGCAATGCATACCAAGCACAACCATAAAATATGCCGTGATCCTGGATGGCACGGAGAAAAAAAAAATAGGTCGATGGTGGTTTGGAGGGTTGTAAGATGCGAAAATGGAAATTGTGCCCAGATTCGCGATTGGGGTGGTGGAGGAGGAAATGGAAGCGAGGAAGGGGCTGGGAGCGGTCTCTGGTTCCTTGCCAGGCCCTGCCCAGCCTCCCATTGGGCTCCAGCCCCCCTTGTCGTTGGTTTAAGTGGCCCGACGCGAAGAACGCGAAACCCCACAGTTTTCTCTTCACGACGCGTCGCTAGCGTGCTTTCACCCGGCAGTACCCCTGTCGACCCCTCCCCCTCCAATCCGAGCACAACAACGCACCTCCGCAAGGGCTCAAAAGTCAACAAAGCAACGTCATTTCATCCACAGCAAGGGAGGAACCCAAGCTGTGCGACCATTCCTAGCCTCAAATTTTATGTTAAACGTGGCAGCCAAGCGAGGCTAGCCAGGGACAGCAAAGCTCTGGTCAAATCAACTTCACACCCAACCCTAATTCGCCAATTCCAATCCTGCATCTCGACGCCCACCATGGCCGACGACTTCAACACTTCAGACCACGAAGACGACTCCTTCGCCTCGCCGCCGGAACCCACACCGGCCGGCCGGTCCAAGACGCCGACCCGCCAAGGCGGCTCGCGGTTCGACACCGATGAGTCCCGCGAAGCAGCCCTGCGCAAGGAACTAGAAGGTGTCCGAAAAGTCAACGAGGTGATTGAGGGTGTCATTGGGACCCTGGAGCGGGCGAGGGGAAACATGGGGGTACGTATGGACGTTGATGTTGATGTTGATATAATCTTGTAGACGGGTATAAACCCGCAGACGGATCTACCCGCCTACCGAGCGTACATAAGGGTTTTCCCCTCTTGCGTCATACACTAACAAGAACAACTTACAGACCGTCTCCCAAACCGTCACAAGCGCCTCGACCCTCCTCAACACCTGGACGCGCATCCTCTCCCAAACCGAACACAACCAACGCCTGCTCCTCAACCGCGAGTGGAAGGGGTCGACGCAAGACGTGGCCGATATGGAGAATGAAGCGCTGCAGAAACAACAGGAAGCTGAGCGGCATGCGGCCGAGGCCGAGAGGCGGCGGGAGGAAGCGCGCCGGAGGGCGGAGGAGGATGAGAGGAAACGGAGTGCGGGTACGGCGTCTTCGTCGAGGACTGCTGCTGGGAGGGGGAGTGGGATTATGAGGGGACGGACGACGACGAGGGGAGTGGGGGGTTCAAGGGGGGCTGCGAGAGGGGGTGCTTCGTCTGCGGCGGATACGACATCGAGTACTGGCGGTTCGAGGAATACGTCGGGAATTGGGAGGGGAGGGTTTGGATATACCCGAGGCGCGCGATCAAGAGGGGTGAGATGAACTTGTCCGTGTGTTGTTGCCTTATTTTGATGATTTATGTGTCCATGCCGTGATAGTGGTCCGAGACGCCTGCCCACCTATCCGCCCTGAAAACTGAAAGAAAGAAAGGGAAAAATATACAAGCGGGTTGCTGGACTAGATCCACACCCGCGAACCAAATAAACCCGATACCCAACACTGCTCCTCAAAAGACGTTACTTCTTCTTGAAAAAGTCACTCATCTTCTTCATCCCATTGGTATTCACCTTCATCAAATTCTTCACCCCCCTGCTCATACTCGCCTTCTTCGCCTTCTCCTCCGCCTCCTGCTTCCTCCTCTTCTCCGCACGTTCGTCCTGTTCCTCATCACCCCCCCTCTTCCGCGAAAAATCCCCCGACCGCTCGGCCGCCGCCTCCTGTCGCACCTTGGCCAGCTGCGCCAGGTATTGGTCTAGCGGTCCAAAATCTACTCCTAGACCCGTTGTCGTCGACTCCTTGGCCAGGTGTGTTTTTAGGGTGGCTGTGATGGACGGATCGATGTACCGCGCACAGATGTAATCGAATGCGACTCTCAGCCGTTGAAGGTGAACCACCTCTTCTGAGGCTGTCATCGCGCTGGCTACGCCGTTATCCCCTTCACCGTCCGCAGCGACGGAGGTAGACGTAGCCGCAGTACTTGCCGCCGACACCTCAGTCGCCGAACTCCCCACCGTCTCCGTCGACGCCACACTCTCCTGCGACTCCCCCGTCGTAGTCGGTGTCGCCGTACCACTCCCACTCCCATTTCCCCCGGCACCCGCACCCTTCCAATCAACCCTCACCCCCAAAACCGGCGCCTCCAAAGCCCGCCTCACAAACCTTTCCTCCATACTCCCCGGCAACTTCCCCTTCTCATCCCCCTTCCCCCCCTCGAGCGTCGTCCCCGGGCCGCCCAAAACAGCCCTCGCCTTCCCCAGCACCTCCCGCACAACCTTCCCCTCACTAACCCGATACATAATCTCCCCCCCTGCCTCGACCGTATCACACACCGCAGCCATGCGTGCTTCAACCAGCTGGCGCGTGGCGGTGGATGAGGGGTTGGTGGTGGATAGTAAGGAGGCGAGGTGACGGGAGGGGTCGGGCAGGGTGTCGAGGTGGTCGTCTAGGGAGAGGAACATGCGTTTTGAGTCATTGGACGACGACGAGGATGGGTTGGCGAAGAGGGCGGGGAGGAGGAGGAAGAGCGGGTCGTAGGGGGTTGTGAGGTGGAGGGTGGGGGATTGGATGATTTCTGTTTTTGGTGTTGTTGTTTGGGGGTTTGTTGGGTCTGTTGCTGCTGGTGTCTCGGGTTGTTGGGATACTGAGACTGAGGAGGAGGAGGAGGAGGAGGAGGAGGAAGACTGGACGAGCCAACTGCGCGGGGCGGATCGTAGAGGCGAGGCGACGGTGGTGAACTCGAAGAAGCCGGATTCGGGGCAGACGAGGAAGCGGGAGGGTTTGTTGTTGCGCGGGTGGTGGAGGGTGATGACGCGGGCGGTGGTGGGGGAGACGGATTTGGGGAGGATGAAGAGTTTGGACGGGTTGTCGGAGGTCGGTGGGAGGGTGTAGACGGAGGAGGTAGAGGACGCTGGTGGCTTTTTGGTGTCGTCGGCTTTGGAGGTTGAGGCTGCGGGGCCTTTGGCGCGTGTTCTCGCCATTTTGATGATCGTGTTGAGTGCAATGGTCCGTCAATTATTACAGGTGTTTCTCCCCAGAGTCAATTGTTCCTTGGAATGCTCTGAAGCCGTGTTTTTGGTGTTTAATTCAGGAACTCCTGTTTTTGGTGGTCAATGCTGGAAATCCAAATCCAAAGGACGAGGTTGACAAGGGTGCAACAATACCCCTGTAGGTGGGACGCGACTTGGACGCGTCGAGACGCGCTTCCGGCCCCTCGCGGTGGATCCTGCGACCCGCCTTCTGGAACGTCTTCCGTTGCGCTGCGCTGGCTTGCCGTTCTTGCCCAAACGCTCTAGGCTACGATCTCTCACACACTGAGTTGCCCGCCCGATTACCTTATCGAGAACCACAGGGCTTATCGATCGTAGCCGCAAGATCGCCAACAACAGACTAGCAGGTCCAGGCAAAACACCACTGTTCATCCCATTCCGTCGCTCTTTACGAATACCTCTTTCCCTATTGTCCGTTTCGACGCGACAAACCCACATGCTCCCTGCAGCCGCCCGATCATGGTCTTTTCGTCGCACATTAATTGGCTGACACTACGACGTCGCGGCGCTTCGACGCTCGGTTCCCCGTTCCGCTCTCCGCCGTCGCGCTAAACAACAGCCAGCAGCAAACGCCGATTTCCGTTTGCACATTATTCAATATTTCTCTTCACCATAAATCCACAAATCTCACCCCCACGCTCTACCAAGAGCTGTTTGACCCGCCATGGCCGCCCAATGGCCACCCCGATCACCACACGACGTCCTCATGAGCACCCCAGGCGGGCGGGAAAAGCTCCGACGCATCGCAGAGCGCACCTCACCCTCACCATCCCCATCGCGACTCAGGACGTCGCGCTCCATGGCTGCCCTGCCCCCCAAACCAGCAGCCGACGACGACGACGACGAGATGTTTGAAGGCGGGGAACTAGACGACGAGGAGGACGACGAAGAGACGCTACAGCTCAAACTGCAGGCGATCCAGGCGCGGTTAAAACTGAAGAAACTCAAGGCAGCCAAGGCGCTGAAGCGGAACAGCGGGACGCAAGAACCGAGTTCCGGGTCGGGAGATGGAGGCGGCGGGATCCCATTACAGTCGAAGCTGGCAGTGGTGCGGGATAGACTGGACAAACAACAACAACAACAGTCGCGCAACTCGATCGAGGTGCCGGCCTCGCCCACCCGGCGACCGCAGTCGATGACAGATCTGCAGACGTCGCCTAGGAGGGTGCTGCTTGGGATTGACAAAGGGCTGAGGGGCGCGGACGTGTCGTTGAAGAGGGCGCCGATACAGCGATCGGGGACGGAGTCACGGTTAGGTCAGCAGCAGGGGGGTGTCTTGCAGCGCGCGAAATCGCCGCTGGATGCGCCGCAACGGGAGACAAAGAGGCCGCTGAGTTTTAACGAGCGACTTGCGTCGGCACGGACAGAGGAGATTGCCAGGAAGGAGAAGAGGGAAAGGGCACAGAATGCGAGGACGACGGCGTTTAGTGTGGGGAAACAGGAGATGGAGGAGTACAAGACAAAGGCCCAGGACCTCCCGGAGCTTCCGTCGAAACCGCAAGAGTTCTCGAGAGACCAGATTCTTTCGTCCATGGGGAAACCACCAGTGCCGCAATTGCAGCGCAGCAGGACGCTTTCCGACCTCCGATCAGGGACTACTGCTGCCCCCACCACCAACATCACCAACACATCGAGCTCGTTCTCAGCGGCTACGAACGGCGATTCAGGTGCCGCCTTTGAGCCATACTCGGGGCTTCATTTGTCGAAGCGCATCCTGCCGCATAATGTGCTGGCCCGCGCGGTCTCGGGAAAGAAGTCGTACCTGTTGAAAGACCTGCTCCGCCAGGTGAAAGCGCCCGACTGGTCTCTCCCCGACGACGAGACGGACATTGTGGTGTTCGCCATCGTCGCCAGCAAATCCGACCCGCGGGACCACCGTCCGGGGCCAGGCGGAAACGGGAAAGCACAGCAGGACCGCGGCAAATACATGGTGATCACGCTCGTCGATCTCACCTACGAAGTCGACTTGTTCCTCTTCAACACGGGCTTCGACCGCTTCTGGAAGCTTACCCCGGGGACAATAGTCGCCATCCTAAACCCCAACATCCTACCTCCAGTCCCCGGGCGCGAAGCAACCAACCGCTTCGGGCTAACCATCAACTCAGACGCCGACACCATCCTCGAGATCGGCAGCGCCCGCGACCTCGGCTACTGCAAAAGCATCAAAAAAGACGGCACCTACTGCAAGAGCTGGGTCAACTCGCGCCGCACCGAGTACTGCGAATACCACACCAACGAAGCCGTCCGCAAAGCCCGCAGCTCCCGTGTCGAGCTCAGTTCCACAGCCGGCTTCGGCGGTGGCGACGGGCCCCGAGGACGCGCCAACTCCCGGCGCGTCTTTGCCAAATCCGAAGAAGACCGCCAGCGCGGCAACTACGACCGCGCCACGCAGAGCCAGTACTTCATCAGCACCGCGCACCGGTCCACCGATCCAGACGACGAGCGTCTCACGGGTATCGCCGACCGTAAAGAGCGCGAGGAACACCTCAAGCGACGGCTCGCGCAAAAAGAAAAAGAACGCGACATCGCCCGGCGGCTTGGTGAGATGGGCGGCGGCGCGGGGAGAGATTACATGACGCGTGCGGCCTCCCGCGCCAGCGGGACTACCTCGCGCGCTGGGGGTGGTGGGCCAGGGTCCAGTTTCTCGTCTGTGACGACCTCGTTTTCCTCTGCGCCCCCGCCCGCTTCGTCGGCTACCACATCTGCTACTTCCTTTGGTTCCACTGCCCCAACACCCCCGGGCATGAAACCAGACCTTCTCAACGACCCAAACAATATCCACCAACCACGCAAATGGGATGCTCGCGCGCTCGGCCTGATCGGTAGGCGTGGATCCGACCAGCCCAAAGTCAGCCTCGCTCCCCCGCCGAAACCTAGTGCCAATGGTACAACGACAGGATCAACAGCCGCCAAACGCAAACGGCCCGAGTCCTCCGGCTCATCGTTTAGCAGTAACAGCGCGGGACAGCAGCAGCAGCAGCAGCAGAACGGCCCTGGCGGCGGTCGCGCGGCATTGTCGCTGGGATGGGGGAGTAATTTGCGGGATAAACTGGGAAGGATGAAAGAGGGTGAGCGGTTGGATGGGCGGAAGGTGTTGGCGGGCGGGGCTGGGTTATTCGGTAATGGAGGTGGAGGTGGAGGCGGAAATGGAGATGGGGATGGAGATGTACCGATGCTGGATGCTGCTGCCTCCCACACCCACGCCGACCCTGGCCCTGACACCAACTCCAACTCCAACTCCAACTCCAATACCAACAACACCAACACCAACACCATCCTAACCGCGGGCGCGGACGCCGCCACAGAACTAGGTCTCCCCAGACGCGGAAGCGCCAGTACAACCGCAACCGCAAGCGCCATAGCAACCCGCCGAGGTGATACCTCCCCCGTACGGAAAAAGACCCGGTTTGTCACAGATCGCGGGATTAAAGAGGCCGGACGCGAAAGTTTGGGCGAGACGTTGAGTATGAGTGCTGCGGCGGCTGCGGCGGCGAAGATTAGGGAGGTTAGGGCGAGTTCGAGGGCGGGGAGTAGGTCGGGATTGAGGCCGGGGAGTCGGTTGGGGGCCGGGGCTAGACTGGGAACTGGGACGGGGGCTGGAGCGGGAGTGAGGAGGAGGGTGGTGGTTGTTGATCAGGCGGGGGGGGATGAGGATGATTTGGTTGTTTTGGAGTAGGGGATGTATTTTATACTATGCATTGGTTTGCGTGTGTGTGTGTGTGTGTGTGTGTTGGATGGTTTTTGTTTCGGGGAGGGTTGTGGAACTGTTTGTGGGGGTTCTTGGGGGGGTTCTTCTCAGAGAAAAAGGCGGCAAGTTCAAAGAGCGCATAGATGAGAGGACGAAAGGCGTTTGACTGCACGGCGTAGAGCGGGATGCTGGGCTGGTGGGTTTGGGAGGTGATTGCTGTGTGGGCATATGTAAGGGGTAAAGGGCACGTCCCCCAGCTGTAAAGTACTGTCATGACTTGTTTGCATACTCGGCGTTGGTTTGCTTTTGGCGCTGCCCTGGTTGGCTGAACTGGAATATACACATACTTGACACGCATACTCGACAATCCACTTACACTCACTACTATGCACTGCGTATCCTATGTAGAGTAGAGAGCAGCCAAAAGTCATCACCCTCCAGCTGCCTATCCTATTTACCCGTGCCCTTGTCAGTGCGTGGATTGAACTCACAGTATTTCTTATACTGTACAGTACACAGACGTGTATTTCTATGGCGTAGGAATTACACCACCACCTTCCTCCCTTTCCTCCCTTTCCTCCCATCCCTCTTTCAACACCGTAACCATACCGCGTAACGTACCTTTCTTCGTACCGTATCCAAACCCGTCACACTCTCATACAATCAAGGTATTCCATCCAATCTGCTTTCCTATCAAGTCCTACTAAACACCCCCAACTAACTAGCCCCTTTACCAGCCAACTCAACTCAAAATGCCTCCCACCGACCGTAAGCAGTACTCGATCATTGCGCGGGTACAGGCTCTGACCCTCCACGCCTGCGGAACCAAGGTATCCGACATTGAGAAAATCACGGGGGTCAAAAAATGGGCCTTCATGGCCCTCCTCGCTCGCGCCAAGAAGCGGGGGTACGTGCCCGGTGCGCGTATTGTGTATGAGCATATCCAGACGATGGGTGCTGCTAAGAGTCCCGTGAAGGGTGGAAAGTCCCCCAAGGTTGGGGGTAAATCTAAGCGTGGAAAGGGTGTTGAGGAGGAGGACTTGGATGGAGAGGGTGGAGATGAAGAGATGGAGGAGGGAGAGGAGGAGGTTTCCGATTCGGAGTCTACAGCTGTTTGAGGAATGGTGAGAGGGTGATTTCAAGGGGCTGAATTGTTAAAGTGTTGTCACGACGCTTCGTTTGCGGCTGGAGGATGCAAGGAGGAATCAGGAGAGAGCTTCTGGCGTGAAGAGCTGTGGAAATGCAGGAGAACGGGATGTTGAGCTTACGGGGATCCATAGGTTGTATGTACAGTCCGAACTGATGGGTAGAAGGCTGACAGCCCTGCTCAGTAGTCAATTACCTACCGCAACAACATCGAAGGTTCATTTGGTGATATCTGCTGTCCCACTGTCCATTTTGCCCAGGCCTGATGCCTAGGAGATAAGCCTTGGAATACCGTGAACCCGACCCCTAGCAAGGTGGCATAGGGTGATGACTTTTGGCCGTACTCGGTACACTGCAGTATACCATGTATTCCACACAATGTATAGAGGACGGCCAAAAGGAATGACTTCCAGCTGCCAAGCCTGTGCAGCAAGTACACCTGCCAACATGCGAAAGGAAACCACGACCCTGTTGACACCAACTACACCTTCGTACCCGTGGGTCTCAATGGGGCATGGATTATACCTACCATAGACTAATGCCTTCTCAAGTTTCTCCCGTCATCTCCCATCACTTTCAACATCCGTAACCGTACCAACAACTGTAACCCCCCAAGCGTATGCACACTCATTTTGGCAGCCGTGATATATATTCCCATAGTGTCAAGGTATGTACATGCAGTAATATCTCGTCTGTCTATTTCCCCCCTCTAACTACAACTCGAACTAACCCCCCTCCTCCAGAATCAGCCTCATCTCCCAGCCAAGCAAAGCAAGTAACCCAAGCAACCCAAGCCAACCATGCGAACTAAGCAAGTCAAGAAACACAAGAAACACAAGAAAAACAAACCCACCAAGCCCCCGATCGCAAAAAAGCCCCCGATCGTAAAGAAGCCCCCGATCGTAAAAAAGCCCCCGATCGTAAAAGAGCCCCCGATCGTAAAAGAGCCCCCGATCGTAAAAGAGCCCCCGATCGTAAGAGAGTATTACTCCATCATCCAACGAACCCAAGCCCTAACCCTCCACGCCTGTGGCACCACGGCCGCCAAGATCGAAAACATCACCGGCATCAAAGAAAACACCTTCCATACCATGCTGCAGAGGGCAAAGTCGCGCGGCTACAGTCCCGGGGACCGGATTAAGTACAAGCATATCCGGAATCTTCGGCGTAAGCAGCCCAAGGCTGGCGAGGAAACGGAAGGGGAGGACAGCTGCACGACTCCTGAGGGGTGGGAGCCCGAGACGGAGGAGGAGGAGGTTTCGGGTGGAGAGGGAGAAGAGGTGGTGGGTGAAGGAGGGGAGGTTGGGGATACAGCTGGGCTCTCTGGAGGAGAGGGGATGGATGGGGTGGATGGGGTTAAGAAAGCGGAACTTTCTGATTCGCAAGCTACAGAGGTTGGTAGTGGAAATGATTGAGGGGTGATATTGAGTGGGTGGTTTGGTTACGGGTGGCCTGAAAGGAGGAATCAGCGAGGTCTTATGTATACAAATAGCTGTAGAAAAGACGGGAGGAATGGAACAACCTTGGTATATAATTAATAACAGCTTCACTTTCACCTCTTACACTCTTAAAAGAAAAAGAGAATAAGCAAAAGAAAAAGAAAGCAAGTAAAAAAAGGAAAGTAAGCAAAAAAAGAAAATAAGGAAAAGAAAAAGAAAATAAGCAAATTAAACAGAAAGCAGCTAAAAGGAGGGGGGGGTGAGCAAGATGAGCAAGAATTACAAACTCACTAGCAAAACCCATATTTTAACCATAACCTTCTCCCCATCTAACAATACTATCACTATATCTCAACCTCTTACTCCACCAATAAAATAAGAAAAAGAAAATAAGAAAAAGAAAAGAAAATAAGCAAAATAAACAGAAATTACAAACTCACCAGCAAAACCTGTATTCTAACTACAACCTTCTCCCTATCTAGCAACACCATCACCATATCCCAACCTCTCACTCCACCAGTCCATTCTCATCCCCATTCACATACCCATTCACATGCCCATTCCCCCCTCTCACCCCCCTCTCCTCATACGCATCCTGACCCCCACCCCCCCGCCAATGTAAATCCTCATCCCCCACAACTTCATCCCCATCCTCCAACCCCATCGCAACCATAAACGCCCCCTGCAAACTCTCACAAAGCACCCCCAACTCCCTCCACCCATACACCAAGCTCCTCATCACCCTCCTCCCCGTCCACCCTCTCCTCTGCCTCCTTCTCCATCTTCGCAATGACGACGACGACGACCGCCCCGATGAACCCAGCGCCTGCGGCTCCAACTCCGGGTTTGAATCAGAGTCGGAATCGGACTCGGGGGGAAAATACGGATAATAATGATCAGCCGGCAGCCGCCCCCTCGCTTCGATTGCTGCCTGCAGTGGTGCAAAGGACCCGATATCGGGGACTTCAGGGACCTCGGGAGCAGCAGCAGCTGCTTCTCCTCCAGATAAAGAAGGCAGCCAGGAAGGGAAATAGAGGATGCGTTCGAGGCGATAAGATAACCAGTCCTGGGGGGTGTGGTGGTCGTGATTGGGGTGGTTGTTATTGTTGTTGTTGTTGTTGTTTGGGTCGGGCGGGAAGAGGAGGGGGAGAAGATGGCGGGTGATGATGCGGGTGAGGAAGTAGGAAGGGTAGAGGGCTAGGTAGAGGGCGAAAAGGCGGACGAGGGGGTTTCGGCGGATGTTGGGGGGGATCGGGTGGAGGGAGATGTCGAGGGGGGGGATTCGGATGTCCATGTTGTGTTGGCGTGTTGGGTAGTCTTGTAGTGTAAGAGTGGTTGTTATTCGTGATGGTGTTTGCGATGATGTTGATGGTGGTGATGGTGTTGATGGTGTTAAAGCCGATGATATTGCAGATGTGTGCGAGACATCAAATAAACCAGAGGAAGAAAAGAAAGAGGGGAACAGAAGGGCCAACGCCATATCAGTTACTAGTTTAGTCTATAGTGAGATGATGTCCCTCCCACGTCTTAAGTCCCACCCACAACTGTATGCTATCGCGTACATTTCATATCCGATCCCGTCTGCGCACAATTCCACTTCGATCCAATTTCACCCTCAGACTATACCCTCAAGCCCTTACCCTCAAGCTCCTACCCTCGGGCTCTTACACCCAGACACATCGAATACACCAAGCGTAAAACGTCATGCACGCTCATGCATTATCAGTCACCTAGTACAGTCAAGGAATCAGCCAGGCCATCAGATAAGCCAACGTCAGTCAAATTGAGTAGTCAACTTAAGCTAGTTAATGCAAGTCAACTTCAATCCGAGTCTAGATAAGTCAGTTAATACAAGTTAAGTCAGACGAAGTTAAGTCCCTTCAAGTCAAGCTAAGAAGTTGAGTCAGTCAAAGCCAGCTAATGAACCAACCTTCCATTAGTCTTAAGTCTAGCTAAGGTGATTCAAGTCAAGTCAACCAAGCCAAGCTAAATAATCACGTTAGATCCAGTTAATTGGGTCAAATCAGGTCAAGTGAAGTTAAGTTAGGCCAATAATGTAAGCCAACCTACAATCGGAGTTGGGTTAATTAAGTCAGGCCAAGTCAAGCCAAACCAACTCAAGTCAAGTCAAGCCAAGTCAACCTCGAAGTCAGGCCAAGCCAACGTAAAATCAAGTCAAACCATTCATTCCCAAGCCAACCCACCAGCTATAACGCCTGCCTAACTAACCCAATGCAAGCGCTATAATTAACACCAGCCAACGTCAGTCCTAGTCCTAGTCCTAGTCCTAGCAGCGCAGCGCAATCATCAACCCTGATTATCATACCCATCAGCCACTCATAACCCTGACCCTGAGCCATAGATAACCCTAACCCTGACCCTGAACAACAAAATCGCCCATGCTAACAACCAAAACCTCCATTCCACGGCTGATACCCAGGCTAATACCCAGGTTCAAACCCAGTCAGGCCGTGCAGGCCCAGACTACCAGCTAATACCCCCCATCCATCAAATCATTCAAAATATCCCTTAGCACCGGTTTCCCCTTCAACATCGCCCGTTCCCCAATCCTCGCCGTCTTTTTCGGTTCCACCGTGCGTCCTCCTTGGCTTAACGGTGGCCTGTTTTCTTTGTTGTGCTCCCTGTTCCTGACTTCTCCACCGCCGCTGCCACTACCACTGCCAGTGCCACTGGTAAGAGATAGCAACCCCTTCTTTTTGGTAGATTTGAACCCCTTGTTTGGGTTGTTCTTCACCGTGGGCATGCCCATGCCCTGCTCGCCTAATATGGCATCGCCTCCTTTTATCGTCACCATCGCCGCATTCACCCCTTCCTCCTCCTCCTCTTCCTCCTTCACCCTCGCCTCCTCCATCTCCACCTCTTTCACACCGACCCCCTTAACAGGCGACACGCCCCCACCCCCCCATCCCCCCATAACATGCCCCTCCAACGCCCCCTCCGGCAACTCATAAACCCACCTCCTCCCCTCCATCAACCCCACAAACCTTGCCAACATCTCCTCCTCTCCACACCCGCCCAGCGTCGACCGACTGCCCACCACCAGTAACTTCGTCTTGGCCCGAGTAAAAGCCACATTAATCCTCCTCCAGTCTTTCAACAACTCCCCGATGGCACACGCCTCGTTGCTCCGGACTAAGGACAGGATAACGACCGATTTATCCCGTCCTTGAAACCGATCTGCGGTGTGCATTTCTATATCGTGCGCAGCACTACCACTACCCATCCCACCAGCACCACCAACCGTCCCCGGAACGGTACCCGTATACGTAGTGGCACTACCCACCCCCCGCATAACATGCCTAAGCAAAGCCAACTGCGACCGATAATGCGTCACCACCCCAATCTCCGCAGCCGGCACGCCGACAGCAAGCAGGGCATCGACCAGCTGGGCTACGATGCGTGCCTCGCAGGGGTTGACGATGCGGTTACCCTTGGCTTGTTCGCGGGCGTGGGGGAGCAAAGCGTCGGTGTTGACGAAGCGGACGTGTGCGGAGGGGTGGATGAGGTCGGCTAGCCAGCATGTGCTGGGGGCGGAACCGGGACCGGTGGTGGAGGGAGAGTAGAAGTTGGGGCTGGGGCCGAGGCAGAAGGTGGTGGGTGGGGTGTGGGGACGTTCAGAGGGGGATGTTGTCGATGATAGCGTGTTGAGGCCGAGATGAGCGTGCTCCGCAAACGAAGCCGCGTCGTCAAAATGCCGAGTGCGTAGTCCCCCCAGGTTGGGCACAAACAACTCTGCGTGCCGCAACGCTTCCGTCCCACACTTCAACCGGCCGTTATAAATCAGGGTATTCGACAACGCCATGATATCCTCCGACATGCGGTACTGATGCTCCAGATGCACGACCGACTGCGGATGGGTATCCGACAACAGTTTAAACAACGACACATCCAACCCCCCCAGGCGGGCCTCCTCGTTCTGCACCAGCGGCGGTAACTGGTGGTGGTCACCCACTAGCACAAACGTCTTGGCCATGCGGATGGGCCCCATGCAGATGGGCAGGGTGATCTGCGAGGCTTCGTCGACGATGCAGTAGTCAAAGGTGCGCTCGTGGAAGACAGGGTGGTTGATCCCCAGACAGGTTGTTGCCACCACGGGGGTGTCGTGCCATGCGCGCCGGATCTCCTCGAAGGACTTCTTGGTCTGTCCAGCGAGCGTGGCAAAGTCCTGCACGGCCGGGTGTACCTTGGCTGGCGCGCCCAGTCGCAGGATCGGGATGTTGTCGTGCTGGAGTTTGAGCAGGATATTGTCGACAGCGGTGTGGGTGTACGAAGTTAGCAGCAGGGTCTTGCCCTGGCCGACCAGCGCGCGGATGATGTGGGCGATGGTGGTGGTCTTGCCCGTGCCCGGCATGCCCAGCACCAGGGCATAGTCACGCGCGCTCATGACCTTTTCCACCGCCGCCTTCTGGTCCACATTCAGACTGTCTTTCTCCGGAATAGTGTACTGCGTCGGCGTGGCCTTGAACCGCGGCGGCACGAGGTCGACCACCAACCGACGGATCTCAGCCGACCCAAACGGCCCGTCGGCCATGGCCTGCACCAGGTTGTTGCGCACCGTCGCCATGCCGTTGCTGAACTCGTCCTTGTCCAGCCGGTACCGGATTGGTGCTGGTTTAATCTTGCCCGTCTGGCTTGGTTGAGTTTTGGCCCCCTCAGGCGCAACCTCCATGATGCTGGCAAACACCTGGTTGTCCACCTCGTCAAACCCGGCCTGGCGGATCCGCGCGTTATGCAGCCGCCGGTCGACCGCCACGCTGATGCGCTGTTTCCTCACGGCCGTCACATACCCCAGCGCAAGCGCAAAGTGGCCTTGCTCGTCCGACACGACAATCGGTTCTCCCACGGCCAACTGCGAGTCCAGGAACGAGAACCCAGACGCCGACGCCGACGACCCCGCCGCCGTGGTGTCCTTGATAAAGTTATACGAAAACTGGTTGATCTTGGCCGTCTTCTTATTCTCCACCGCCGACCCCTCCTCAATAACCACATTCGAGAAACACCTCCCCAGCTTCTCCCGCTCGGTGCTAACCATAGTCCACAACTCACGCCGCAGTTTCTGCGACTCCTTCTCCTCCTTGGTCAACAAATCCTCCCATTTCAGAAAAAACTCCCGATGCGTCGGCGTCAGGTGCCGGACGGCCTCATCAAACGTCTCGTGCAGCCCGCTCGTCTCGCCGTCGCCCCCGTCCGCGAGCTTGTGGTACGTAAAGCACGACGCCTGCGCGTAGCACCGCCCGCAGGCGTTCTTGCTGCGCTTCATCGGCGGCAGCTGCACGCTGCGCTCGCGGATGTAGCACGCTAGCATGTTGCGCTGCATGATCATGTGCCGCAGTTCGTGACGGATGGCTGGGATCCGCAGGGTTTGTGAGGTTTCCATGTAGTAGAGCACGCCGTAGGCGATTTCGATGTCGTATCGGTCTGAGAGTAGGAGGTTGTAGAGCACCGTCTGGGCTTGGTGGTTTGCCGTCGCGTTCTTGCCCGTTTTGACCTCGAACGGCACCGTCAGCGTGCGAGTCGACGATGACGACCCTTTAGCCAGGTCTCGCATCGTCACCTGCACCGTGGCGTCGATGTTGCCCTTGAGCCCGTACATGGGTGACCAGACGTGCTCCTCGACGTCCAGCAGCTTGCTCACGCACATGTTGACCCGCTCGCCGTTCTTCCCTTGCACCACCGCGTTCGCTTTCGGTGTCGCCGCCACAAACGCCTGCGCCCAGCTCCGGAGCTCCGGCATCTTGGACATGACATGCGCGTGGGCATCTTCTAGCGTGACTTTGATGATGTAAAGATCCTCGAGATGGCTGCGGAGGATCTTGCCGACGACAGACCCGAGGAAACCCAGATCCCAGTTGTTCGCCATCAAGGCCTCCTGGAACACCTCGTGGAGGATCGTGCCGTACACCAGAGGGGGCGTCGCCTCGCTGGTGGCCTTGACCCGGTCCTGGAGCACGGCGCGGCGCATGCAAGTAAACGAGTCGGCCACGACTGTCGAGGACACCAGCTGGTCGGGATGCAAGATCAGGATGTTGTGGTTGTTGTCTACCACGCATCGACCAGAGGGCTCAAAGGCGCCGATGATGTGGACGTAGGCTTTTGGGCTCGCCTGCGTTTCGAGCCAGTCGCCTCGTAGATGCACACTTTTGACGGCGTTTGTTCTCTCGGCTTGGACAAAAAGGATCTGGATAGGGTTAATCAATGTGCTGTTACATATCACCCACTTCCAAGACTTTTCTTTCTTTTTCGGTCTCTTTTACTCTTGCCACTTCACTTTTCACTTGAAAGCAGGGCCAGGATTCATCAACAGTTCAGGGGCCAGGTGGAATAGGATCAGATAGGGAATGTCTCTCGGTACCTTCTCAGGGAACTCGCGTCCACGCTCATCGGCATACACGGTGTCCACGACGCTGGTAATCAAGTACCGTTGAATTGCCTTGGGCTTCTGACTAGGCTATTCCATTTCTTTTGTTTAGCGTATTGTCCTCGTCATCATCGCGTTTTTTTTCCTTCGTCCTCGTCCTCGCGGAATGAATGGCCCGGCGACTAACCCCTGGTGGTACGTACGTTGATGGGAAAGGAGGGTTGCGCGGCGGCTTGTGTGGCCGACTTCTCAATGGCATCGAAATCCGCGCCGTCGAAATCATCGCCAAAATCATCGTCAAACTCATCGTCGAATGTGTTGTTGTCTGCTGCCCAGGGTTTCTGGGCCTGCTGCTGCTTCTGCTTCTCAAGGTCTGCTTGCGCTTGTGCTTGCGTCTGCGTCGCGTGCTTTGCCTCGACCTCGGCCACCAGGGCCTCAGCACCGTCCAAGAAGTCGTCGTCGAAATCGCCAAATTCACCATCCGAGTCCTTATGCGAGACGGCGGGGGCTTGCTGGACCGGTGCATTCGGCACAAAAGCGACCATAGTAGAGTCGTCGCCCGATACCAGAATGCTCGCGTCCAGCTCCATCAGCGTTTCGTCGTCGAAATCGTCATCCCCATAATCCGAAGAGGAGGATTTGGTGGGCCCCGCAGGGTTGCTGTTCAAGGGCTCTCTCCCCATTGCCCCGGCAGACTTCTTGGCCAACGGTGAGCTCCCGTGTTGTTGTCGCGAGTGTGACTGCGGACCCAAGTTGGGCGACGTCAAGGACGATGATGTCTGTTGTGGGGCACCAGCGGGGCTGGACTCGTCACGGCCTGACTTCCTAATCTCGCCGTTGACTGTCTCCAACAACGCTGACACCATGCTCAACTTCGAGTCCGTTGCTACTGCTGCTCCTGCCGGCTGTGATCTCGCAGCAGCAGCAGCAGCAGTAGCAGCGGGGACCTCAGCCAAATCCGAATCGATGCGCTCAAACTTCCTACGCTTCGGCCAGTGTGAACCACAACTGACCGTCTTCCGCAACGGCCTTGCATTCCCCAGCAACCTCGTCCCATCCCTGGGATGAGGCGACGACGACACCATGAGCTGCGCAAGCAGCGGATTCGTCAAGCCGGAAGGGCTCGCATTCATCCCAGGAACGGACAGACGATCCCAGAGGTCCAGGGCCGGGTCGGCACGCGGGGTCTTCAACACCCTGGTCAGCCCTTTCTTATTCTTCCCCCCAGTCCCGTCAACGGCGGGGGACGACGAACAGGGCGAGGAACTTCGGGCGCGTTTCCGGTTTTTGCGGGGTAGGAGCGGGGACCGGGCCACGGGGCGGCCGGGCTCTTGGTCGTTACGCCAGAGCACGCGCTCGCCGGGGGAGAAGTTGTCGTCGTCTTGTGGCGCATCGGGGCGTGGTGCGAGGAGGTCTTGCCAGGCTGTTCGGTCTGCGGCGGGGGTTACTTGGACTGTGGGGTTCGCACGTCCCGGAGCTGGTGCGGGTGCGGGTGCCGGGGCCGGTGGTGGTGCATGCTTCGGGATGGTTGCGTCGTGGGTGTCTGTGTCCGGGGCGGCCGCGAACTGGAAGGCTTGTAGTTTGGCCTTGGTTTTCGTCGAAACGGGTAAAGGAGGCGGCTGGGGATGGTCGGCACGGGGCCCTGGGTTACTTTTGGATCGCTGCCATTGTGAGCGCTGCTGCGGCTGCGTGTTGTAGTGTCAGTGTCTATCTATCCTCGCCGTGATACTCTGGGCAATTTCTAAGCTGCTAAGCAAGGTAAATGTCTTACCTTTGCCCCTCTGTTCTGCTCCGAGAATGACTTGGTGAGAGGCATCGTTACTTCGTGATGCGCCGAGCACTAGCGGCACGAAGCTGGGCCAACACCGCGGGAATGGGTGCGGTTGATTAGTATGGTGGTGACATTCGAGTGGTTGTGGAGATATCGTGATGGCCCAATTCAAATCTAAAAAAGCAAGTCGTAAAGTGCCTGAAGGCAATCAAGGACGGTGTTGTTCCGGTTTCTAGTGTTCGGATTAACCCAGTATGAGAAACTGGAGGCTCTCTCAGTGGACAATGGAAAGTGAGAGAGTGGGCAGATGCTCAGTCTTGAAGTGGACCCGTTGAGAGGGGAGGCTGCGTTTACCAAGACCTGTGGTTGCCAGGCAGTTCAGAGAGAAACACCCTCAACACGGAAGACGCGAATTGGAAACGCGTCGAGGTACATAGTAAATGCGGGCGCCCCACCAGAGCAGACTTTCAGCGTGGCACCCCTGCAATTAACCGATAAGATAAGGATATGACAGGGGTGTATCATTCCATCACCCACATGCCACAAGCGCATCATTCCACTGTCCCGCTGCACAAACTTGTAAAACTACCAGACGGTCAACGCCCAAGACATCGGACGACAGACGAACCTATGGAAATGCAGTATTCTCGGTTTTAAGAGCTCACCCGAAGATTTTAGAAGGCCGAGAAGGGAAGGAACGGACCGGCGCGGAGCATTGCACAGGACGAAACACATTGGCGGGGTTGAGAGCTCCAAGTGGGCTTCAAGGTCCGTCAACGCCGAGGTCGACTCCGAAACCGACACCCCGGCCCGCGAGCCAGCACCCGAGCACAATGAACGACTATCCGGCCGGCAGTCTCGACCACAACGTGCCGTTCCTGTTGACGCTGGGCACGCGCACAGATACCCCGTACGATGCCGGTCTGCCCGCCATACTAAAAGAGCAGGCCGTGCTCATCCGCTCCGACTTGTCACCCCTCGAAACCGACCAGGCGCGCGCCCTGCTGCGCTATATCCAGGACCGCGATGCCGCCGAGTCGCCCTGTAATGGGAGGGATGCGGCCGGGAGGAAATACCGGTTCCGTATCAAGACGGCTGAGAGGGTGCGTGCTGAGAGCTGTTCCCCGTTATATCATGCGTGGTGCATACATACATACATCGGTACATGTAAACCCCAGCCCTGACTTGACTTTAATTCCAGTCCCTGCTCCTCCCGCCGCGCCGTGCCCGCCTCCCAGAAGGCATTGAACCCCCCCCGCCGTCCGCCGTCCTGCACTCGCCCTACTCCCCGCTTAGTCCCATCTCCCCGCTATACCCCGACGGCCTGATCGATACGCAGTGGCTGCGCAAACACCAACACTACATCCCCAGCGTGCTGCTCTGCTTCTATGCGCTCACGTCCGACCCGAGCCTCGCGACGCTATGTGACAACCAGATCAAAACCGACGTGAACAACATCAGGGCCCTGCTAAGCCAGTCCGGTTATAAGACGCGATTGGCCGTGGTGCTCCTGAGCGACCATATCTCGTCCACTTCTTCTTCTTCTTCTTCTACCGACGTCACACAGGAACGGCTGGAAACCATCCGCAGGGGCTGCGCGTTGGACTCCAAGGCCTTGTTCCTGGTGCCCTCGAGCGACTCGCAGGACGAACTGGAGCGCGTGGCGGAGAACATGCTCACCACCCTCTACAGCGTGTCCGTGGAGTACTACCGGGACTTGGGGCGGCATTCGCGGAAGAAACGGGGAAGAGGCGTGGTTCCGCAGCCGACTGTCCCGCCTACCTCGGGCACGTCACAAACGCTCTCGCTCGCAGGGTGGAACGTCCGGTACGATTTCAAATCGGCCGTGTTCGCCGAGTACCGCCTGGAAATGGACGTCGCGCTGCGCTCGTACGAGCAAGCCTACGAAAACCTACTAAGCTCCGAAGTCATGGAGCTGATCCCGAGCTGGAACCCGCGATGGAACGACGCTCGGTTCCTGGCCGACGTGGCGGCCATCCGCTGCCTCCGCTGCTTGCTCTGGAACGGACAACACAGCGCCGCAGCCCGGCGATGGTTATCCCACCGCGAGCGAATCGCCGACTTCGTAGACCGCCGAGGCCGGGGCACCAACAACTACGGCTGGGCAGCTTGGGAAGCGCGCTGGGCCATCATCATGGCCGACCTCATCAACCAAGTCGACATCCCCGAACTCGCCGCGCCAACACTCCGCCTTTACCTCCCGCCCGAGAAGAGCGCCATGGGCGAGCGGCTGCAGCCGTGGGAACTGCTCCATCACACGGGGTACTGGTACCGGCTCGCCGCGCGACACACAAAAACCAGAAAAGCGCACGCCCGGGCGATTCCGGACGACGACAGGCGGTCGCCGAGCGCGTCGCCGGCTTCACACGTGGCTAAAGCGGCGTTTGCGTATGACACGTACATGTGCCCGGAGCCGTACGAGGAGTACCCGCTGGACCGGGAGGGCGTGGACCATGGGAAGATTATTGTTGGGTTTTTGATGCGAGCGCGGGATGAGTTTTTGAAGAGACGGCAGTTGAGGTTTGCGGCCGAGGTGTCGTTGGAGTGTGCTAGGGAGTTGTTGTTTGCTGAGGAGTGGGAGATGATTGTGGATATTTTGCGGCCGATACGAGATGAACTGCCGTTTCGGGCGGAGGGTTGGATCAGTATTGCTGAGGAGCTGAATTGGGGGCTGAGGACTGCGGGGGTGCAGGTGGATGATGCTGAGTTGGTTCTCCTGGCGGATTGGGAGCTGCTCTCGCGGGGTAGGTTCTCAATTGTGATCTATTTAGCGTTTTGGGGTTGAGTACTAACTATGTGATAGATTTCAGGAGACGCCCCAAGTGGCATTACGACATCACGCAGGCCCTAGAGGACGTCGAGGTCACAGCCAAACCGAGCGTGTCAATCCGGGATGGGCAGGTACTGTCGTTCGTTTCCGCCTCGTTCGTCTTTAGAGATGAAGAAGGCAAGGCCGGACAAGGGGTCCGCAGCCAGCTCTCGATCAAGTCGGATGCGCACCTCGACTCGACGCCTGTGGTGCTCAGCACGGTGTATCTCAGCTTCAACGGCAGCCTCGATGGTATCATCCTACGGCACAAGGAGAAGAAGGGCTCTAAGCAACGGGCTCGGGCCAAAGCGAGCTTGAGCACCGTCTCACTGGCGAAACAGGAGAACGAGGGACCCGAGGCAGAGACGGAAACGGGAAGCGATGTCGACAAGGGCATTACGCTGGTGGGATCGGCCGACTTGACCTTGTACCCGGGACGGACGCTGGTTTTCAACCTGGAGATTCCCTTGCGGGAGCCGGGCGAAACGCGGGCGGATTCGCTCACCATCAACGTCAACACCGAGAGCTTCGACCTGCGGCAGTCGATCGCCTTCCAGGAGACTGCGACCCCAAAGCCTTGGTATGTTTCTGCAGTCACCGTCAAGCAGGTCGCGCACCCTGAACCCCTAGCGATTCGCGTCGCCCCCAGACCCCCCAAGATGGAGGTCAAGCCCCCGGCGCTGCGGGAGCAATACTACACCGACGAGCCCCTGAGTCTGGCGTTCGAGGTGGAGAACGGGGAGGACATCGAGGCTGTGGCCAAGTTGGAGGTTGTCCTGTTTGGCGAGAAACCCCCCCTGTTCAGCGTTGTGATTCCCGGCCAGGAGGACCGAACTGCGTCTAGCGTACGCAGCGAGGAAAGCAGGCTCTCGGGCGCATCGCTGGGCACCATTCCCAGCGCGCAGTCCCTCGCCGTCCGCCTCGTCATCCCCCCGATCGAAAGCTCCAGCCGCTACGACCTCACTCTCAAAGTAACCTACTTCCTGTCCACCAACCCCGGCACGCCCATCTCACAGACCGCCGTGTTTCCCCTCAACATCGTCAACCCCTTCGAAGCCAACTACGACCTCCTCCCGCGCGTCCACCCAGACCCCTGGCCCAGCCTCTTCGACCCCGACAGCGTCCCGTTTCCACCTACCGACGACGACGCCGAGGGTACCACCACCTCCCAGCCACCGAAGGGCTTATCCCAAGGCTGGGCCCTCGTCACCCGCTACGCATCCTTTGCTTCCGAGCCTCTCCGCATAACAGACGTCGACATCGCCGTGCAGCCCTCCCCGCACTTCCGCTGCGCCACCACCGCCAAACACACCGCCAACATCCCCGCTTCCGGCGCAGGCCGTCTTATCCATCCCAAGACGATGGAAGAAGCGGTGTTTACCCTGGCCGCGCAGAAACTCACTGTCGACGACCGCGCCCATGTCCCGTTGGATATTTCTCTCGTTATCAAATGGGCTCGCCCAGACGATCATGATCACGATCCCACAACGGCCGAAAGCCCCACCATCAACACCACCACCCTCCCCATCCCCCGCTTCACCATCTTCGGCACCGAACCCCGCGTCCTCGCCAGCGTAACCCACCACTACCGCCGGCGCAGCCCCAACCCTAACCCCAACCCGGACGTGAACCCCCAGAAGGAAGAGGGCGAGAAAGAAGAGGAGATAGTGACCCTCCTAACAACGCTAACAATAACAATCGAAAACGCCTCCAACCATTTCCTAACCTTTGGTCTGGCCATGGAACCGAGCGAGCAATTTGCCTTTTCGGGACCGAAACAGACTACGTTGAGCTTGCTGCCTGTGTCCAGGCGGAGGGTGGGGTATCGGTTGGTTCCTTTTGATGTGCCTGCTCCTGGTACTGCTGAGGGTCCGGGTGCGGGTGGTGGGAGTACCGAGGGAGTTGGGGAGGGTACGGAGGGCAAGGTAGGAGAAGGGAGGGTAGGAGGAGGAGATACAACAACCACAACACCAAAAGGCCACTGGATCCGGCCGGCGCTGGTAGTAAGGGACAAGTATTTCCAAAAGGTGCTGAGGGTGATTCCTGCTGGGGATGGGGTGAGGGGGGTTAAAGAGGGAGGGTTTGAGGTTTGGGTGCCTCATTTGAGCTAGGGGTGGTGCCTCACTTCAGCCTTTAGCTTAGCTAAAGAGATTGGGGGGGGGGAGAAGTATCTAAATTCAAGGAGAGATTGATGTTGAGGGTGCAGTGTAAGAGGTGGGGAATATTCGGTAGAGCAAGTTAAGGTTATGAGGGAAACATGTGTTAGAGGGGTTAGATGAGATGAAATCATATCAATGAAGCTGTGATATATGGTGTCGTAGCCAATACAATGAAGTTTCTATTTCCCCTTTTCAAGTCCTGCGTCTAAGTTAGATTTGTACTGACATTCTGGTTTGTACATGCAATATGTACCGTCGCATCTAACTACCACCCGCCAAATGCCATCGCATCTACACCTACCTACCCACCATCCTTCTATCAAGACGTAACTTAACTCTAAATGCCACCTCCCCCTAGCAGAGTAAAAGAAGGTAAGAGAGCCACCTTCCCGTCCCAAAGTAGAATACCTTGAAGTAGAGAAAGACCACAAATAACAATACCACCTCCTGCGCCCCCAGCACTTATACCGGTTTTATTTATCTAACGATCAAAGGAACGACCAGTAACATCACCCAGCACAAGCGTTGTCACCAGCCAGTTCTCAAAATTCAAATAAACGACACTTTTCGGAAGCTCTATCATCCCGCTTTCAAACAAAGTAGTTTGTTTGGTTGTTTATCCATATAAAACGTATAAAACGTAACGGAGTAGGAGCAGTAGCAGCAGGAGGAACAGGAAGAACAAGAGGAATGAATCACAATAAAACCAAACGAGACAACCACCCCTCGTTCCACTTCCATCTAACCACCCACCACTTCTACAACTAACCGCTTACCCACCCCATATTCTCCCCATCTTCTCAAAGAAAACCCACCATCAGAGTAAACAACCATCTAATTCTCCACAACCTTCACCGACCCCCCCTCACCCTCCTCACCCACCCCATTCCCATCCTCCCGCGTCGTCTTCTCCGTCTTCTCCGCAACCAGCGTCTCCCCCGCCATGTTGGTAGCAAGCGCCTTGGTCTCCTCCGGTTCCTGCGGTTTCCCCGCCACCCCGGTACTGGCACCATCATCACCCTGTTCATTGGTGACAGTAGCCGGTGCCTCAGAGACCGCAATTGTCTCCGTGACGGGCTCGATGGCCGGTTTAGGGGAGATTGTGGACACGTCCTCGGGGGAGTTGGCCTCTTGCTCTTTGACGGTGGTGGCTGACTTTTCGGGCGCTTCTTCGCTGGCCGCAGATGCAGCTGTAGCGAGGGTCTTATCCTCTTCTTCGCCTTTATCCGAGGCGGAAGGAACGCTGCTCGCAATGCCGGAATCGACTTGCTCAGCCACTTGGGATTCCGGCTCTGCCTTAGCCGCTGCGACCTCCACCGTAGGCAGGGATTTTGGTTCCGTCTCCGACAAGCCCCTGACAGAAACACCAGCAGTGAGAGCACCCTCGACAGGGTCGATTTCGAAGAATGTCTGCGCCGCTACAAAGCTGAACGTAGCCGCAGCCTTCGCTTCACTGACTGCAACAGGCGCAGGAGTGACTTTAGGCGCGGGGGCACGGCGTTGAGGCCCCCTCGCCCTGCCCTTCCTTGCATCGCTGAGCGGCACCTTCTCCTTCACTTCCGCCTTCTCCCCCTCATCGGCCGGAGGCGACTCCTCCTTCTTCGGAGCCTGTGGGCCGAGCTGCAGTCGTTTGTTCAGATCGCTCATGAACCCGGCCTGCAGCGCAGCGATTTTGTTCCCCATAGGGCGAGCAGGGACAGCTGGTTTCGGGCGCGGCGGGGCAGCCGCTTCTGCGGGTTCGAGGCCGCCGGATGTCGCGCCAGCCTTGACGGGCCGAGCGGGGATCTGGGGTTTCGACTTGGGACGTTCTGGGACGGCGGGCTTGTCGTCGGAGAGCTGCCGCGGCTTGGGGCGCGTGGGAATGGCGGGTTTCTCGCTGGGGGCCGTGGGCTCTGGAGCTTTGGCGGCGGTCGGCTCTGCAGGCTCAGAGACCTCAGTCTTCTTCGCTTCGACGGGAGACGGCGAAGGAGGAGCCTCGTCTTGCTGCGGAGTCGAGACGGTGGTTTCAAGCTGCAGACTTTCGGGGGCGTCTTCCCACACGTCACGACTTGGGAATCGGTGCTTCAAGGCCGGGCGGAGAGCTGGCGCTGCGGCTGCCAGGTGACTCTGCTGTTGCGGCCATGCAGGTGTTTGCGTGGGCTGCGCCGGTTGCACCGGTTGTGTCGCCGGCTTTTGTTGGTGGTTGCGTTGGCCGTGAGCTTCCTTCTCGGCAAGCTCCTCTTGCTGACGGGCAAATGCCTGCGCCGGAGTCTCTCCCTCCTTGGGGGTGGGCGCGCTCGACCGCGAAGGCTTCTCTTGCTCGTCAAAGAGCTCAGGAGTTGAGACCTCGGCCGTGTAGTGGACGCTGCTCGGCGCATCCTCCCAGATATCGGCGCTCGGAAAGCGGCGCGGCTGGTTCACCTTGAGCTTCTCCTTGGCCGCAGGCTTCTCCGTCTCTGGCTTGTCGTCCTTATCGTCGTCGTTAAAGAGCGGCTCGTACTCCTCCACGTCTTCCAGCGGTGTATGGCGTATCTCAAACGAGCTCCCCCGGTGCAAACTCGCCGGACGGCTGGGCGGACGGCTCGTCGGGCGGCTGGTTGGCTCTTCGTGAGGCTCCACCGCCGGCTGCCGGGTATACGACGACGGATCTTTGGCAACCTCATCATCGGCCAAGATGGGGGCCGTGTAGGAACGCTCCGGCTCGTCGTCACCGTTCACCGATTCGGTGTCACTAAACATGACGGACCGCCGGCGGTTGGGCTCGTCCACGTGGATAGGCGGGGGCTTCCTCTCGGGAGACTCCAGCTTAGGGGAGGCAATCCTGGATGCCGACTCCTCAAGAGCTTGCCAGCCGACTTGGTCGCTGGGTGTACCGGCAGTAGCTGTACAAGTGTTGCACGTTAGCATCATCACAACAAAACAAGACAAACTTGCTTGGGCCCGGTGAACCTACCAAGACCCGAACCACGACTGGCAGTATCCCTGACGATCTTGTTAAGGTCATCGCGGCTCATGGAGAAGTCATTCGGGCGATCATAATGGTGCGGCAGATGCTCCTTCTTCAGGAGATCAGGATGCTTTTCGTAGTAAGCCTTCTCCAGCTTATCCTGCGGCACCACATTGTGACCATGCAACCCGTAGCTCCCAGGGGGAAGGTTGGCGTGGCCCGATCTCCTCCTAGTGTGGTGCTTGCCCTTCCCTCCTTCGCTACCCGGGGGCGCGGGAGACGGAGCCTGGACGTCGCCAGCATTCTTGTACATCGGCACCCGCTGTCCAATCTCGGGGATACCATGCTCATCCTCGAACTCTTTATCCGTTGCAGACAGCTGGCTGGCAGTGCTCGGCTTCTTCTTGAGACTGCGGTTCGACGGCACAGGCGGGATTGAGTCTTCCACGCTGCTCGCCCGGCCGATACCGAACGCGGCCGCACGCTCGCTGTCGGTGCGGGTGACAGCCATGACGCGCTGCTTCGCACTCGAGGCCGGCAGGGACGGCTTTGGGGCATGGAGTTTGAGGTCCTCGCCCACAGTCCGCGTCTGCTCGGGACTGGCATGCTCTTCCTCCTTGGCCGTGTTTATCTCCTCGGCCAAGGCGGCATACTCCTGGCCTTCCTCGCCGAGCGAGGGGAGATCGACCGAGGTGGAGCGAGGGATCGGGTCCTCTCCGTGGCCATTGTAGACGCCGAGGTGCGACGGCTTGGAGCCGGCCTTGGGGAACGTGGGTTCGTTCAGGGGGGACGGGGCGAAGCGGTCATGGTTCGGGCTCATAGAGCGCTGGAGGCGCCGGTTCGTGGGACGGGGTGGGATCATTGGAACCGATGTCTTTTCCTGTGCCCTCGAGGGTCTGGGGGGTATGGTCGGCGGTGGGTTGGGCGCAGAATCGGACATGGTGGGCAGACAGGCTAATATTTAATAACTGCAGAGACTAGACGAAGGATGCGGGGAGCGGGGACGGTCGCCGTTGCCGTTGCCGTTGCAGTTCGCAGTTGCAGTAGCGAATTTGCAAAACGGAGACGGGAGAGGCGAGGTACGAAGTAGGACCTGGTGTCTACCACCGATATGAGGTGGAAGATAGGCTAAGATGTCGCTTCGGAAGGCAGTGCGAAGTATCTAACTGAGCCAAGCAAGCTAGAACTCCGGTGAGCTGACGCACATGACAAGGCACAACTAGCGGTAAATGGAAAACGACAAAACGAGCAAACAGCACGGGGAGATAAGCACTCGGCATCGAGATCGCAAGTGCCAACACAAAAAAAAGAGTCCTAAACGTTCAACAAAGCCACGATAGCCCCAACGGTCACTGCCGACAGGCCCAAACCGTTTCAGGTCCAGCTGATAACGGCGCACTTAGATATCCGGCCCCGACGATTGGCGGCTAGCCGAGGACGCCAGGAGATAGTACGGACTCGTTTCCGAGTAATCTCTGCGTACCGCGGCAAACCTGGGGTAAAAAAAATGCAAATTATCCCGTCATTGCGGTGTTTTAGGTCACCGCCTCATTGCACACCGTCTCCAACTTTGGATTGCCTGGCTGGGCCGACGTGCAGGAGGGCTAGTGTAGAGGGGCAGCAGAGGGGCCAGAGAGCTATGACGGAGGGGCAGAAAAGCCAAGCAAAGCAACACACGGGTCAAAAGTACGGTTGCACTCACCAGGATTGAAGGAAAAAAGTCTGTTCGATACGCGAGGAACGATGACAAAAAAAATACAGATATGATTTGGTGTCTTGAGGGATTGAATGTCAGCAGGCGATAAGGAAGAACAGAAGCTTAGCAAGGGTTCAATTGGGACAAAGGGAACAGAAACGCTTGTTCCATGGTCTGAAGTCGATGATGAAACTGGGTCGTGGAACGTGCCGATCACTGCCCAGCCTGGCTGCAACTGCCAGGATGACCGAGGTACGTACCTTCCTTTCCACAAAGGGGATCGGTGGCATAATATTCCGGGGTTTCTTTGCGATGTTTGACAGTCTATACACTGTATTTAGACTGTATTCTGCTTCTCGGCGACGGCAAGGACGGCCAGGTGAACGGGGCGAGCTTCGGCTGAGTTCGAGGTTCCGAGCTACAAAAGGGGCCTGGGAGGTTCGTGTGACGAGTGCCTGCTACTTCTGGGCCTTCAATATTCGCGAAATGCTGAAAACGAAGGCCATCCCTCTTCTCCCTGAACAAGCGCATGACAGTCTTCCCTGCTCGTCGTTACTCATCCCAGCCTCGGCCTGCTTCTCGCGCAGTGAATTCACTACCTAGTCTAGGCCTAGTGTGCATCTCCAATTATAGAGAACAGCCTCCGGTCAAGTTATGTTACGGTTATCAGCGAGGATAAAACACCGTCGTGCCGTGCTGGCTTCCCCAAACTTATTACAAACGACACGGCCAACAGCTTGACTTGACCAACGGCTTCCATACAACAAAAGCAAAATAAGAGATGCTTCATCAATCGAAGACATATGACGCCATAAAACCCCTTTCCCCCCTTTTTACCGAATACAAAAAAAAGCTTGGAAGCAAACACTCAAAAATCATGCGAGCCTCGCAATAGCTTTTGATCAGGTCCTCGAGCGCAGCGCAGCGTTGCGTGAACTGCGTGCTGATAACTTTGTTCCACTCTGTTCCTTGCCCCCCCTCCTTTCCTCACACTTCTAACGTTGACCCTTCCTCCATCTGTCTCGTCCCCCCCAACCCGCCGCCCCCAACTCACCATCCCTTAAGCCCTTTCTCCCTCACTCCCATTCGCGCCCCAGACCCCGAACCAGCGCAGAGAAGTCCCGCCCTTACACTATCATCTGCGCGACTCCCGCACCGCCCAGGGTCTTGCTCCCCACAAACGCCTGGCCCTTGATACCCGCAAGGAGGTAGCAAAAGCCCGTAAGAGTCAGGAACACAGCGGCGGCAATCAGCGAGGTGGCGCGGCCGAGCAGCGTCAGCCACTGGGCGACCGCCATCACGCCGTAGGCCGCCGCGCGCATGTAGTTGGTCGCGATCTTGCGGATGAAGTTGTCGAAGGTCGACGAGGTCGGGCAGATGCGTAGGAGGAGGGGCACTTCGATGAAGAGGATCACGAAGGAGGATGCTCTGTGGAGGTGGGGGGTGGTTGGTTAGTTAACTACCTTGAGGTTGACTGCGGGGGGGGTTGCCATGAGCAGACAAGGAAGGGGATAGGGAGGAATTTATCAACGTACAAGCACACGATGCTGAGAACCAGAATGACGATCGAAAACGGAATGAGGCCAGTAATCAGGTTTGCGAGCCCGAGAGCAAAACACAGAATCATGGTTAAGATGCCCAGCCTATGGGATAGTCAGCTTTACTATCCATCCAAGAGTTATCTCCGTCGTTTTCTTCAATGGCGCGCGGATGACAGCAGCAGCCGGGCATTCATCGCCCCGCTTCTCGTCGATGGGGTAGGTAGTCCTCACCATTGTCCGTAGATACCTGAAGGAAAGCATCCGTTAGCAAACAGTCCCACGAAAAGCGTGCCCATCAGACTAGCAAGAACCCTTCCCCCACCAAATAAGAGTGAGGAGGGCAGCCAGCTCCAACGTAAGCGGGGAACAACATACTGAAGTTGCGCGTCGCGAACTCCTCCTTGAGTGTCATTTTGGCGGTGTTGTATCGGGTCGTAGTTTAGTTTTTTGGCAGCGGGATGAAGTCGTCGTCCAGCGCTTTCCAGGAGGAACCAGCCTGTTTGTTGTTGGTGGTGGAACTCGGGTGTGCTTTCGAGCGACCTAGCTTCGTCCGAGAGGAGCTACAGCTCTGTCCTTCAATACCGTTCGACGGCTTGCTTATTCCCCGAAGCGGTTGGTGGATAGGATGCGATGCGACACGAGCGCGATGCGAATGCGAATGCGTAGGTCGGTCGGTTGGTGATGCTTCAAGCGCCTTTCTGTTTTGCTGGGGGGTGTTTCCGGCTGGTTGCGGCAAATGAAAAGGTAAGCGCACTTGTGACGCTTTGGAACGGTATGTACAAAGGTCGAATCAAGGGTCCAGGTGGGAAGCTTGCGAAATGGCTTGCGATGGATGCTCTGGCTCTCAAACGACGACGGGTGGCGAAAGATCCAGCTCTGAAAGGCAACACAGTTGCTTTGTTATTTGTTGTGCGACAAACACAGATCGCCTTGTCTTTGGATGTTGGTTGGTATGGGGAAGAGAAGGCCGGAAGAAAGCCACGAGGAAGGAGAGCTCCTGATTGTTTCCCGTCAGTTCAAGTTCGGTCGCACGTTGTCATTTTGGCGGGCGGGCGGCCGACAGGCCCGGGCGGGCTCACTCGGGCGCGGTGGGGCTGTGCCTGAGAGAATAAGAGCCAACAATTGGTTCCCGACCAGTCTCTCTCGAACAAAAGCAGCAGGGGTTCGAGGAGCCCACTTACCAAACGGTGAACGGCTTGCTCTTGTTGGGGAAAGTTGGATTGTGCAGGTGGGATCTGGGAAGCTTCCGAAACAGTCTTTGCACTGCGCACGAGCAGCTAGAGTTACAGAGAGGCAAGTGGTGTGTGTGTTTCCCGTGAGAGATAAACATTGGACTGTTGAGCAATTATTTAGAAACAACGACACGGCCAACAACAGGCAGCCAGAAAAGCCAAAAAGTCCAACCTGGCGGGGTTCCCTCAGCCAGGCCATTTTGTCTGCCCTGCTGACGTACACTAACGTTGCGTACGGCCCATGACGCGGCAACTTCGGCAGCGCAAATCCTCAAAAGACAAATCGGTCAACAGAACACTCCACCCGCCAAGGCAGGCTGATACCCCGTGTTATTATTTATCAAATAACTTTTATTTGCCGTTATGTCACAGAATACAACCAAACGCCCGAACCCCAAGATCCGGTTGTTTCTCAGTCTCCGACGCCCCAGATAACCCGTTTAATGTATGTACCAGCAAAGGGAAAGCCAGTACCCCGTAGACCATGGACCGGTGAAGAGAAAACTAGTACCCGTAGACCACACAACGCCGGGGAATCAAAAATCAAATCGTTTCTCCGGGCTTCTTTCACAGATACCGCACCTTCATCCACTCGCTTGTCCCAAGCCCCAAATTCAGCCCATTCTGAGCCCACCACTTCCTGACCAGAGTCTGGTCACCCAGCGAGTCCTCCAGCGCCTCCTCGATATCCATCGTCTTATACTCCACCCGGTCCCCCTTGCGCCCGCCCATCCCGGGCAGTTCCCCATGCGCATACTGCCGCCACCACTCCAACACCGGCACATGCGCGTGCAGCGTAGGATCGATCAAGATCTGGTTGTCGAACTGCAGCTTATCATCCCCGCGCAACTGGCGCCACAAGTCCAGCACCTTCACCTGGCCCCAGCGGCTCGCCATCCGGCACACGCCGTCCTGATGGCCCAGCGCAACACCGCTCTCGTCCCACCAGCGGATGACGGCCGTCTGGCCCCACTGGGCGGCGGCGAGCAGTGACCGACCCGGCTTAATCACGATGGAAGGGTCCTGCATGCTGGCCTCGCGCCACCATTCGAGCACGTGCACGTGGCCTTTGGAGGAAGCCATCTCGAAGGCTTGCTCGTCGTATTTGAGTGGGAGACCCGACCGGCGCCACCATTCGAGGATGGGCACGAAACCGTGGCCGGAGGCGTGGTTGAGCGCTTCGACGTCGTATTGCTTTTCGAGGAAGGATGGGGAACGCGCCCACCAGTCGAGGATGGGTACGCGGCCGTAGTAGGCGGAGGCTTTGGTGGGGATGGTTTTCCCGTCGAAACACTTGAAGATGTGCGGCATGTTGGCTTCGATGTAGGTGAGGACGCCGGTGAGGGAGAATTTGAAGATGAGGTGGACCGCTAGAACGGAGAGGTCCAGGAACGTGGGCGGGGCGTGGGCGAGTTTGTTGCAGACGGCTTCGGTGTTGGCGGTTAGGAGAGTCCACTCGAGCGAGTGGATAAATACCTGGAGGGGGTCGTCAGGATCCTTAGGCTCACGACGCCAGCCCTCAGGCATCTCGATGGTGGTGTAGATGTCGAGACAGGTGGCCAACTCCCAGTCGTTGACAAAACCAAAGATCATAGTCCAAATTTCGTTGGGAAGCATGCTCTTCGCCATGGTTTTCATGGCGGCCGGCGTGCTGGGCTGGGCGCTGATCTCCATGTCCTGGCCGAGCTTGAGGAAGTCGGCCTGGTTTTTGATAATCCCGAGCAAATCGCTAAGTCCATCCCACTCGACGATGGGTTTGGGCTGTGGCGTCTTGTTGTAATGCCACAGAATCGGAGGCATCACCCTGACCCAGCTCCATTTGCGGTGCAGCTTGCTCATCTGGCGCTTCGTGACGGGGTTCTCCCACATCTGAGTACTCATGCCAGGGACTAAGAGAATCCGCTTGGACGCATCCCAGCTGCGCAGCACCTGCAAGAGCAGGGTATCGGCGGCACCGCACATCATCTTGGCCAGGGTGTCGACATCAATCGGGGCCAACACCAGCAAGTCCGCCCATTCAACGAACTCAGCGGCCTGGTGCTGCCATGTCTCGATATCCCGTAGTGTCGTCTTGTCGGTGGTCGAGTGCCGGACCATACGGCGGTTCTGGACAGTCACTATCTCCTGGACCAGCCTATGGGTCATGTCGTCGACAATGGCGCGCGTGGTGATTTGCGAGTCCTTGGAAAGCCGGACGGCGATGGCCTCGGCGAAAGCGACCTCCCGCGTGCCATTGGCGGCTACAAGCAAGTGCAGCGAGCGCGGGTGCGGGCGTGTGATTTCGCTGAGAGATAGGTTGGATGGTGTCCTCTCTATCCCGTCCAGTTGGCGATTCGGGATGCGGAAGGACTGTGGACTGGGGTAGGCCTCCGACATGTTGGCGGGCGGCTGTGTGGCCGCGAGACGTTTGAAGATGGCGGATAATGGGTGTGCGACGATTCCTTGATGTCCGTGCTGATGAAATAAAGCGGATGGAATTCCCTTTTGTTTCTTTAGGGTGTGGACAACGCCGTGGTTTTAGAATGCGAGTGCGGGGGTGGGCCAGAGAGAGGAGTTGCGCTTCCACTGGGGTGCTGCGGGAAGTATGAGATCTGAAGAAAGAGATGGAATGCGCTGATGCAGGTAAGAGGCCCGTGAACGAGCGGCCCCTCTAGAATGTCTGGTCCAAATGCGGGGTACCAACGGTTGTAAGGACCGAGCCGGCGGGGTCAAGAAGATCAAATCGATGCCGCGGTGGATGGATATGCTCCAGGCAGTTGTCGGGGGTGCGTTTGGTCGTTTGAAGGTTGTTGGATGAGATCTGGATACTTGAGAAGCCTGACGTCCTCGTTACCCAACAACATGTGCCACAGTGTGGGGAGGTATGTGCAGGGGTTGGCACGTTCGCAAGGACCCACTCGGGAAGGCACGGTTTGCCTCGGGCCGATCGCTGATAGGGCTGGTTGTGTATGGGTATTGTATGTACCGTACAGCGGTATTCCGTATTGTAATCCATTGTCCACATCAGTGACATCGCTTTCTTTGGTCCTTTCTTCTCACCTCGTTATTCCTAGGAGAACAGGTGGTGGTCTACGAACAAAGATTCCCAAGCCAGTTGTTTCGACCACGGAAGATATCGTACGTTCCGGTTGGCTAGTGTGTTTTTTTTTCCCCGTCGCCCACCATAGGTAAACTATAGCATAGTAGTTCGTGGCGAGATTGCAGTAAAAGGGCATCTTTAAAGCTTATCTTCTGTGAATAAAACGTATATTCTGCTCTAACCATTCCTCAAGAACAATGAAGGATACAGGTTCACCTACCCTACAGTCCTTCCCTCACCGAGTTGACTTTGAGCCTTTGTCTGCAGAACCTGGATACTCCGTCTCTCAGACCAGTTTCCAAACTTATTGTCCCAGGATGAAGCTATTGTCACTCTGCAAAGACCTTCTCTTGCCTCACGCCGGCATTGTTGGCAGTCCAAAATAGAGAACCCTTGCCACATCGTAGTCGTAGCCGTAGTATCAGTACTTGTCTTTCAACCCCGACATTTAAAACCATGTCGTCCATCCCCTTCACGATCCGGGCCCAAGATCTGGTAGGGACAAGTCCGGACCAGCCCAGTTTCCACCACGATGAATAACAAATCCACCCATAATCCCAGGCCAGACGCTAAACGTAGCAACTCCTGGAGATCCTTTCTCCGGCCGCCGCCCAAATCGCCCGTCCCTAGCAGCAGCAGCACCACCACCAACAACACCAAGGCCAACAATAACAACGTCACCAAGGCTAAAAATAGCACCACGCCATCTCCAACCACAACCACAACCCCCTACCAACCTCACCCTACCCCCAATCCCAACCAGCACACCCGGCAGCACACCCAGCACACCCAGCACAACCAACATACCGAACAAACCCACCAAATCTGGCAAGCCCAAGAAACCCTCCGCACTTTTATCACCGACACCTGGCCGCAACACGCCTCTTCCGTCCGTATCGAATGCCACGTTCCGCTGTCTGCGCTTTATCCCCTTCTCGGTCAGCCGCTTAGCAACAACAACAACAACAACATCCTAAATATCCACCTCAGCAAGGAGGAAAAGGAGAAGAAGGCAAAAGAAGAAGAGGAGAAGGGTTTACAAATCTGTCGACGTCTAGTCCGTGTTCCAGGGCCGTTACACGAGGAAGTGGCAAAGGGAGTGTGGGTGTTTTTAAGGGGGTTAGCCGCTGCCGCCGAAGCCGCTGCCGCCTCCGCTGCTGCTACTGCTGCTGCTGCTAAAACTACTACCGAGGCTGTGGAATATGAGAAGGGGGGATCAGGATTCGGGGTAAGAAGAGAAGAGGACAGGGAAAAGGCAGCGGCGGCCCAGTGGAGGAGACATGTCAAGTCTTTTGTTAGGGTTGTTTCGCCTGGCTCGACTGCTTCGGCTACACCAGCGATACCACCGACCGGTAGTTCCAAGACGGGTTCGAAGACGGGTTTGGTAGTTCCAAAAGTAAAAGGAACGGTGGTATGTCCCTTTTGCGGTGGGGGCTGTATCCCTCCACCAACAATGCCAACGTCAACAAATACCCAGGTTTGTCAGGGTCGACGGAGCGGTGGTCGGTGGCCGTTTCAGCGGAAGCAGGAGGAAAAAGAGGAGGAAAAAGAGGTAGAAGTGGCTGCTGATCCGTTTTGGCAGCGGGAGGAGGACCGGACGGTGTTATCTAGCCAGGAGGAGGATCTGACGGGGTTGTTGTTGGCGAGCCAGGAGGAAGGGAGTGGTGTGTCGCGGGGGAAGGGGAGGAAGGGGGTTGAGGCTTTTGGGGGGTTTTTTTCGAGTAAGGACAGTAAGGAGGGGGTGAATGAGAAGGGGGAGGACAAGAAGAAGAGGGGAAAGGGGGGTGAGAAAAAAGGGGCACGTCCTGGGTTGAAAAGGGGGGTTCCGCATAAGGGGAAGTGATATGATGACAGTAACGTAGACGTTGATACCCATGTAGCAAACACCTATTATGTTCCCACGCGAAGAAAACTAAAGACCCAACCCCTCAACCTGCCCCAAAAACTCCCCCCTCGCCCCCCTCAACAGCCCCTCCACATCCACCCCCCCCAAATACCTCTCACTGACCCCCGTATTCACCCTCTTCGACAACAACTCCTTCAACTCCCACCGCCACTGCTTCACCTCCGCCTTGGTCACCCCCCTGGCCTCCTTCTCCCGCGCCTTCCGCCCACTCCCACGGCCCTTCCACGTCCCGGCGGCCTCCAGCTCGTCCGAGTCGTATTCAACGCCTAACTCCTCCGCCGCATTGCGCATCCAGTCGTCTTCTTTTGTGCCACGCTCCTTGGCGATACTAGTCTCGGTGATCTTTTGCGCGAGGGTGACACGCGGGCGCAGGTGGGATACAAGCCGGCGGTCGATATCGATAGTTTGAACGCCGACGCCGGCAGCGGTGAGTTTGGATTTGGAAGTCTGCTGGGACGCGACGGCGGCTGCGGCGTGGACTTTGGCGATGAGGCGTTGGGTGGGGACGGCTTCTTTGGGACCGCAGAGGAGGACGGAGACGCCGGCGTGCTGGGCGCGGGCGGTGCGGCCGGAGCGGTGGACGTAGTCGTCTGCGGAGCGCGGGACGTGGTAGTGGATGACGAGGTCGATGTTGGGGATGTCGAGGCCGCGGGCGGCGACGTCGGTTGCGATGAGGATGGAGGAGGTGGTGGAAGATGAAGAGGTAGAAGAGGGTCCGCCGCCGCCTGATTTTGGTGTCGTTGTTGGTGGGGTGTTGGTGGCGGCTTTGAAGCGCTCGATGGAGCGGAGACGGGCTTTCTGTTCCATGTCGGAGTGGAGGGCGAAGGCGGGCAGGTTGAGGGCTTGGAGGAAGGGGGTTAGACGGCGGACGGTGTTGATGGAGTTGGTGAAGACGAGGGCCCGGCGAGTTGACTGCAGGAGGAGGACGGCGTAGAGGTACAAATCCTTTTCGAGATCGCCGCATTGGATGAGGCCCTCCTTCAGGTTCTCGGCCATTTGGGACACCGGGTTGGTGTCGACATACTTGGGGCGTTCTTCCCGGAAATTGAGTTTCTTCAGGAGATACTCGAGGGACTCGGTATCCCCCATCAAATTGAAGCGGGCTTTCCCGGCTAGTTTCTGCTGGAGGTTCTTGTTGAACGTGGCTGAAAATACGAGGGTCTGCCGGTTGTGTCGGGGTGTCTCATCCTCGTCCTCGTCGTCGGAATCCTCCTTTTCCTCATCTGCCTCTCCAGGTACAGTCCTGTCCAGAGCCTTCAGAATCTCTTCCGCCTCCTTGAAATGCCCATCCTTGAGCAGACGGTCTGCTTCATCCACCACCAGATACCCAATACCCCGCAGAGCAGCCGATACCGAATTGCTCGAGCTCATCAGCTCCCACATCCGCCCCGGCGTTCCAATCACAATATCCGCCTTTTCGAGCTGACGCTGCTGCTTCTGCACCGCCAACCCACCCGTGACCGAGCAAATATACGGGCCAGTCGTGAGCCCAGCACACAACTGCTTGAGATGGTCCGCGATCTGGTGGGCGAGCTCGCGCGTGGGCGAAAGGATCAAGGCTGTCGGCCCTGTCCTCTCCGCGGTCTGCGTCTGGGCTCTTTTGGCCAGCCAGCTCTCGACAATGGGAATACCAAAAGCCAGTGTTTTCCCCGAACCGGTCGCGGCTTTCCCAATCACATCGTGTCCCTGCATGATGTGTGGGATCGCGCGCGCCTGGATCGGAGTTGGCTTGTCGAACTTGAGGCGGGCAATGGACGACAGCATCTGGGAGGAGAGGTCCAGGGGGACCCATTCAGACATGTCGAGGTCGTTGTCTTCAGCCTCGGCATCGGCAAGGTCGGCGGCCTGGGCGAAGACATTGGCCTCTAGTTCGGGGTCTCCTTTCGCAGGTTCGGCTTTTGTCTTTTTCTCTTTCTTCTCCTTCTTCTCAGCCTTGGCGTCCGGTTTCTGGGGCCCATTCTGCTCGGCCTTGGCCGCCTTCTTTTGGGCCTTGGTTTGCTTTTTTGAAGACGTTGTCGAGTCTAGGGCTATTGGGACATCTTCACTTGCTGGCGCTGCCTTCTCCTCTGGGGCATCCTCAAACCCACCAAACTCTTCCTCTTCCGACTCGGGCACAGCAGCGACCTGAATATGTGAGTAAACCTGGGCATAGACAGCCTGGAGGGGAAAAAAAAAATAAAAAAAACTTACAAATTTCACAGTCTCGCCGTCACGCACAATATCAACGCCCTCGACCTCCTCTAAGCCATAAAATCCCTCGGCATCGTCAAACATCTCGGGCACATCGACGGTCTTCCATGCCAGCGAATCGATGCTCGTCACTCGTTTCCCGGCATTCGATTTCTGCCGTTTGGAATTGGCGCCGGTTGGTTTAACGCGCTTGCCGGGCCCATCCGCGCGTTTCCGTTTCTTGTCGATGACCATCTTGGGTATTATGTTGGGTGTGGTGAGTGATGAGATGTGTTTCGAGGTGTGTTGAAGTTGATGAAATGAAAAGTTGCAGAAAATGTTTGATACGGTACTGAAATCTTGGCTCCACTCGGATCCTGGCCGATTGCGATGGTGGGCTGAAAATTTCACCACTTTGCTGGAGACTGCCGGTATGTAACGGTAATTACAGCCCCTCCATTGTCACCTCAATATCCTAATTTTATGAGTGAGTCTTGCTCATCGCCCACTTCACATTTTGACAATTGCTCCCATTCCTCTGCGTCCCCTCACAGATTGAGTCCGAAACCAAGAAAAATTCATTTATTTTGACCTCTCAAGGTGTTTGGGCTGCCTTTTCTCGACTTCCCCCCTCACTATTCGGTTTTCCTTTCCGCTGAGCGAGGGGTAGCTGTACTCACCCTCTCAACACCATGGGAAAGTCGTCCAAAGACAAGCGCGATGCGTACTACCGGCTAGCCAAAGAGCAAGGATGGCGTGCAAGAAGTGCCTTTAAGCTGCTCCAGCTGGACGAGGGTGAGTTGGTCCAACCTCTTCTCTACCTACTACCCAGACACTAATTAGGGTACTGTAGAGTTCAACCTCTTCGAAAACGTCACCCGTGTTGTCGACCTCTGCGCAGCCCCAGGGAGCTGGTCCCAGGTGTTGTCCCGGGTGCTCATCAAAGGCGAGAAGTTCGGCCGCTCTGCCTGGCAAGACAAGGAGGCCAAGTTCCGGCAGCACATGCTCAACGTCGTTCCGTCCGACGAAAAGCCAAGCACTTCTGCAGATGCCCCAGCTTCAAACAACGAACCAAAGCCCCGCCGGGACGTCAAGATCGTAGCCATCGACCTACAACCCATCAGCCCGCTCCCCGGCATCATCACCCTGCGCGCAGACATCACCCACCCGGCCACCGTCCCCCTACTCCTCCGGGCCCTCGACCCAGAGTACGACCCCTCACCCACGCCTCAAACCCAACCCCAAAACAAAAACCAAAACCAAAACCAGCAAAACCAAACCCCCTCGTCCCAACAACCCGTCGACCTCGTAATCAGCGACGGCGCCCCCGACGTAACCGGCCTGCACGACCTCGACATCTACGTGCAATCGCAGCTCCTCTTCGCCGCGCTCAACCTCGCGCTGTGCGTGCTCAAACCAGGCGGCAAGTTCGTGGCCAAGATTTTCAGGGGTCGCAACGTCGACCTGCTGTATGCGCAGCTGAAGGTGTTTTTCGACAAGGTGTATGTCGCCAAGCCAAGGTCGTCGAGGGCGAGTAGTGTGGAGGCGTTTATTGTTTGTGTGGATTTCAGGCCGCCCGAGGGGTTTAGAGCTAGTTTGGAGGAGCCGTTGGGGGTGGGGGGGAGGTTGGCTGGGTTTGTTGGGCCGAAGGATACACCGGTCGTGTCGGCCGTGTCTGGGCCGGCGTCGAGAGTGACGATGCAGAACCCGGACACGGGAGCGTGGGATTTCACGCCGGGACGGACAACACACCCGTTGGACACATCAGCAGCGGACGGGCACGGAATCCACGACCTCGAGGTAGACGATCTCTCGACAGACCCCCGAGACAAGAACACACGCTGGATCGCCCCCTTCGTAGCCTGCGGCGACCTCTCGGCCTTCGACTCCGACGCCTCGTACAAGCTGCCCGACGACCACGTCTCGCTGGACCCTGTGCAGCCGCCGACTGCGCCGCCGTATAAGCGGGCTATCGAGCTAAGGAGGGCACATGGGGGGGCGTATGCTGCGGCCAAGCGGGAAAGTACATAGTTCTGTATAACTAACCTGCACCAAAGTATATAACAAAATAAACCCCCCTAAATTAAACCACCTCCCGAAAATACACCAATTACCTCATGCTCTCGACTCATCTGCCGCTAAAATCCCCGCCGCGTTCCAAAGGCACAACTAAGCAAACACCTTCCCCGGCCCCGTCCGTTCCATAATAACCAGTCCCCCTCCTTCCCCCCCCGTCCCTCCCGAAATAACCTCCCTCGCCCCCAACGTCTGCTCATACAACCTCACAGCCCCCTCGCCGCTCGTGAACAAGAGACAGCGCCTCAAGTTGGGCCAGGAATTTAGGATTTGGTCCAGACAGGCCATCATCCAGCGGGCGAGCCCGCGGTTCTGGTGGGCGGGGAGGACGTAGACGTCTGTGAGATAGGCGAAGGTTACTGTGTCGGTTATTAGGCGGGAGAGGCCTATCATTTTCATTTCTTTTGTGGCGGGGGACTTTTTCAGGGGGGTTGTTTCCTGTGTGTTGGTTGCCCCGTTGTTGGTGCTCTGCTGCGGTTTGGTTGGGTCGTGGTTGTCTTCTTGCTGCCGCTGTTCCTGCTTTGGACCGTCCCGCGTCTGGTCGTCCTCCTCAAGCTCATCCCCATCCACATGCACATACAACCCCAAACAAAGCGACGTCCTCAAACACACCCTCAGTTCCTCCTCGTCAAACGGCCGCGCCCAATAGATCATGTCTGTCGCAAAGGCGGCTTGTACTGCCTCAGGCTGGATCAAAGCCGGGTCCGTTGAGATTGTGTATGTTACGGTGGTGTTGCCTTTTGTTGTTGTGGAATGATCATTGGGAGGGAGGGTGATGGAGCGGGTCCAGGATTGGGGGGTTCTTAGGGGGGTCATTGTATGAATGTGATGGGGGTTGAGGAATTGAGTATGGTTCAGATGTAGCCTGAGGCAAAGAGCAAAGAGTTTGAGAGGGAACAAGGGGAAAAGTTGTGTTTATATCGTGGGAGTTGAGTCACTAATTCACTAGTTATGGGCATTAGCATTAATGAGTCATTGACCAATCGCAACATTGCTAAAGCCAAGAATGCACTGCAACTCAAAAACAACAAATTCACATGCCAGTAAAATAAGATCGGGGTAATTATCAATTAACACTGCCTAAAGCATGATCGAAGCGAAGTCATAGAAAAACATTAAGGACTGATAAGTCAAAGGCAGCCACCCTCAATCACGCTCCCCCGCACTGATGACCACTGAACCCCGAAAACAATAGCCACCACCCCCTAATTTTTCTTCACAATCATGATCCCGTCATATCATGAGAAGGCATTCCCATTGCCTGTTCCTGCTAAGCGAACGCTTAGTAGTAGAGCGGGTGGTCAGGGTCAGTCAAGTCAAAGACAACCGACGAGTGGGGCTTGGCACCACCACGGTTGGCAAACTCGCGGTCGAAGTCGATCGAGCGGTTGAAGCTGAGGCTGCCGTCGTCGAGAATGTCAATGTACAGCGCCTTGAAGTCAGCGGGGGTGTTGATCAAGCCAAGAGCGCCGGTCTGGACGAAGTAGTCGGTGACGACGATGTGCTTCTGGTCAGGGGTGACCTTGATGTAGTGGGGGCCGATGGTCGGCTGGTCCTCATCGGGGTTGTCGAGACGCTTGACGTTGTTGAGGTCAGAGATGTCGAGGGCGGCGATGTGGTCGGCAGTCGTCAGGGTCAGGTAGATGAAGCGGCCGTCCTGGGTGATGTCGGTGTAGATGGCGGTGGTGTCACGGGCCTTCGGGCCGAGATCGTACAGGAGCTCGGCGACACCGGGCTTGCCGTGCTGGTCGAGACGCTCGGGGTAGATGATCCAGACCTGGCCGAGGTGGACAGCCGTGGCGAGCGCGGCACCCTCAGGGTTGCCAGGGATGTGCTTGACGTCCTGGATACCGCCACCGTCAGGGATGGTGATGGTGTTGAGGATCTTCTTCGTGTCGAGATCCCACAGGCGGAGGGTGTTGGCACGCTTGATGCCGGTGCTGGGATGCAGGATGGTCACCGGCTCGACGAAGTCAGACGTAAGAATGTTCTTGCGCTCCCAGTCGATGCTGAGGCCGTGGGGATTGAACTGCTCGTCCAGGATGTTGAGCGTGGACTCAACATCGGTGACCTCGGGCCACTCGTGGATGATGTTGAAGTCGGCGTCGGTCTCGACGAGGCGGCCGGGCGAGGTGCCCACGGCCGAGCCCATGTAGGTGATGTAGAAGCCGCCATCGGGCTTGGCGCGGATCTCGTCGGTGATGGACGAGAAAATGCCGCGGTTGGACTTCTTGAAGGTAGGGCGGTACGGGTTGGTGGTGTCGAAGTAGAAGGCCGTGTCCTGGGTCTTCAGCAGCGACAGGAGACCACCACCGATGAGGGTCTTGCCGTCGAGCGAGGGTCCCAAGTGGTGGGGGTCGTTGCCGCTGGATGGGACGTCAGTCACCCACAGGAGGGTGCCGAACGTGTCGTCGTCGAGCGAGTAGGTGGCCAAGAAATCTGAAGTTTGTCAGTCATGTGTCTCTCTCACATTGTCCACTGTCCTATCTAGCGAGGGAGAAACTCACCCTTGTGACGCTTGTCACCGGCACCGGTCCAGAAGTAACCAATCTTCTTGGGCTTGATGTCGCTGGCCTCAAACGGCGGGCTGGGCTCGGCCGGGGTCGGCACCTGCAGAATGGGCAGAGCCGGCGAGAGGTCGTTGAGGGGAGTTGTGACGCCCGGAATGTCGGGGATCAGAGGAGGGAGCGAGACAGGAGGGAGCGTCAGAGCTTGGCCAACCGCGGCGAGGCCGGCAAGGGTAGTAACCGACTTCATTATGAAGGAGCGGGAGAGGGAGTGTGAGATATTAGAATTAAGTCGAGGGTGTACCAGGGATGGTGAGGCGGATGAGGATGTGGGTGATGGTGAGAAGGTTTGAGGCAGTTTGCGTCCGGGAGATGGTCCTCTTATACGCCTTCCTCCTCTCTCGTCGTTCCCCCTGTTACCATCCCATCGGGGATATCATCACCACATCGCTCATCCCACATCCCACATCCCACTCTCGCATCTCACCACCACCGATCTTCTTTCTTTTGCCCGGCCATACCACAACTCGACATTTCCATCCACGAGCACGCAACCCGAGGGTTTCTCGCCGCCACCGTCCTGTCCACGACCACGACCACAGCAACTGCAGTTGGAGAGGGGGGTGGGCCATCTCGGAACAAGAAGTGATCGACTGGAGCTAAGATGCCCTGAGCTAGTAGAGGAGGAAGAGTGCTGGGATGGGGCTGGGAACAGACGTTGGGTCAACCGGACCAGGGACCCCCCCGGGCTCGAGTCCGCAAGAACGACGACGGCGTGACGATGGACGCGGGTAAGGTGTCGTGAGCGGCTAGCCTGGAGAGACAACGCGATTCAGCACATCCCCTGTCAGGCTATTGCGGACTCTCGCGGCTTCCATTCCGTCCTAGCTGTCAGGGCGGACTTGAAGGTCCGTGTCGTGGACATCGGATTACCCTGACACGGTACCTGATATCTGGTACTTTCGTACAGTACTGAATATCAAGCAACTCCTGGCCCTCGAGTTAGGTATCAACTCCTTGAACCCAGACCCAAACAGCATGTCACTCACATGTTAACAGGCCCAAGCAACAAGTCACTCGTCTGCTCGAAGTCTATGTAGTATACACCTCGGCCTCATTCCTCCGCCCAGGGTTCCATTCTTTCCTTTCCTCTGGCAGATCTCCATCAAGCTTTTGCCACCCACCATCCGGTCCCACGGCTCGGCACACCGTCAACGAAGGAAACCTGGCTGCCGGAGCGCTAGCGGTAATGTAATTTGCAATTCGGGACAAGCAGCATCTGCAGCAAGCACGCACGCACGATGTGCCTGAAGTGAGTGTGTGAGTGGGTGTGTGGGGCGAGGTCGGTTCCCGGGTAGGTTACTGTGCAGGCAAGCACGGCAAGGTACATGTAAGTTAGGTTCCTGCTGCGGTTCCTGTGGATGTTGCCGTTGCCGGGCATGTTTTGGGCAGATGTGGGCAATTCTAAGATGAGATTGGGTCAGCTGAAACCAAAGTGCAGGAACTGCTGCCCGTCAGTCCCGTCTGTCCCGTCTGTCAGTCTGCCCGATGCCGAGCTGTGAACATGAATGCCCGGCGATCATCCCGGTCCCCAACCAAACCCGGGCCTGTCTGCCTGCACCGTCCCAGCCCAATGGGACGAGGGTTGGTGAAGAAGTGGCATGCAGAAAATGGGGAAGACCAGGGTTTGAATTTCTGAACTTTTTAGGATGTGCTAGGCTCCTGGGATTACCTGGGATCTCGGCATGTCAAGATCCCGGCATGCTGGGGGTCCTAACTTTGCACGGGACTTGTTGCGTGGTGAATTTGTGACTGGCGTTTGCGAGTTGTCATCGTTGTCATGGTGTTGTTGCGGGCGGCTGAAAATTGTGGGGCTCGAGCTAAACATCACGACATGCTTGGCATGGTGGTGACATCCGAGCCCTGCCCGGCAGATCCCCACGTGCAGCCCGTCTTTCTCGAGAAATCGAGAACTCGCCACTCCCTTTCGGGTCTGGTGCCTTTTTCTTGGTAAAAGTCTGGGGGAGACCACCAGGTTGGACCCACGAACCCCCCCCTCTTCGGCAGCCTCCCGGCCCTCCTCTCCACACTCCCTCTTTGGGTCTGTGCAAAAACCAGGGGCAGTCCGATCTGGAGATGTTGATCGGAATTTGACATGCTGCACACTTCTGCGCCAAAACCGACATCGTCAGTGGGGGTGCAGATGTTGTCATCGTAGGTCGCCGAACTACCCCAGGAACATCTCGAAAACCGTGTTCGACGCCCTTTGAACCCCTGGCTTAGGCCGAGTCCATCGTGTCTCTGTCCCCATTACGGACGTCGTGATGACACCCAATATCGCCCAACATCCCGCATCGAGAGATTCCAGACAGACCGATCTTGTTGCTTTGCCGCTTGCGTGATGTTGCATCTTCCATCGTCCCACATCACGAAAGGGCCCAGGGCCTGCTCTCCAGTTCTCCAGTTCCGTTCACTTGTGCCCGGATGGCCAGCTACCCGACCGCCCGGCTCCCTCCTTCAACACGCCGGCCAAAAACGGAGATTTTTCTCCTTCTTCACACGCTCGCCAAGCCTGCGATCTGCCCCTCCATCAACAACACCCACAGAATAATCTGCACGACGCACTCGCGTCACGCTCCAGGGTATCTCGATCGTTCCTCTCGTGTGAGGGGAGGGAGGACAGGCCAAACATACATAGTGTACGTACTATGTTGTGTCGTACAGATCATGACTGATAGACAGGCAACCTAACGGGCAACTGCCAATACGTTGAGTAAGACAAAGAGGCGTCCAGTCGAACGAACCCGTTGGAAGCTCGTTCATGTCGATCTCATCCGCGCTTCTTCAACGCCGGTTTGTGTAACCCACCCCGCGTGCCTGGTAATGTGATGCGGAATTTCCCCTGAGCATCTCATGCTGCAGCACAACATTGACGAAAAAAGAAAATGATAATAAAAAGACGGTGATGAAATCGGGTTTTACACGCCTTCGCCCCACGGCAATGCATTGGCCCGGCAGGAGGAATGGCCTTGCGAGGTTCCATCGTGCCATCGCCCATCGCCCCATCATCCCACACTCCCAGGTTGGCGGCCTGACTAAACAAATCGTCTTTGTCTGGCTGGCGCTTCCACTCAACCCAAGATGGATCGAACCATACCGCTTCCATCGCTGGTCGCTATGACGCCTTCTTAGGGAGAACGCTGCCCTTGCCCCCGTGGGCCGTCGCCCGTCGGTCAATCTCTCGGAGACCTCACTGGCAGGGTTGAGAGGGTCGATGTCCCGGACGGAGTAACTCCTGCGTAGTATTCCAACTCCCAGCCCCCCCAAGAAACCCCCACTTGTCACATCTCATCTTGTTCAAAGGACCCGGCACACCTCACTTCACGATGACAACAAGCTTCTTCTCCACGGTGTAGTGCCTTGGCGCGCGGTCTCCTTGGTGGGAATGACTTCAGGTGACTCTGAGGAGCAGGAGGAAGCGGTGTGGTTTGGGAGAAGTTGGTCGTCATTTGTCATCCAGGGATGTCACAGTTCTTTTCTGCTGCTAGAGCTGTTTTGCCGTCCGAACCGGTCTTGTTCTCCTCATCCGGTGCGCTGCTGTGAGAGAGAACGGATGGGGAGAGCAACAAGGTGAAGGACGTCCGAGAGAGACCCAGGACCGACCGACTCCTCAGCTCCTCGTATCCCCGACAAGGTGACCGACTCTGCATTACCGAAATTTCCTCGAGGCACGTCGGCCATGATGAACAATGGCGACTGCCCGAGCTGGAAATCCAGCCCACAGCCTCGTTGGTCAGCGTGCCATCGAGAGCACCTCTTGGCAATGTCGAGCTCGTCCCAGAACCGGTTTTCTTAAAATGGGAGCAGAGCCATGGCACCATGGGTGAAGTGGCAATCTCGATCGGAAAAATCTGCTAGAGTTGGAAGAGGGCGGGGATCATATGCCGGATCTTAAGAGGTATGGTGAGGGATGTAAGTGGCCCGAGTCTAGAACGGGTCTGGAGAGGGACCTGTGGGATGTTATAGAGTCGCACTGAGTATTTAGGTAACTAAGCTTTGGGGAAGGGTAAGAAAGAATTATCGCCAGAGAACGTTGAAGAGTTCCTCAGTTAGCTGAATCCAAAGGGGTAGATATCTTGAGTAACGAGGCTGTGATTAGTCAAGGGTAGGATAAATGTGCTTCAATAAGAACAGTGCGAAATGACAATCAATATAATTTTATGCTGAGCAAATTCCCTTCGCATTCACGTTAAGGTGGTGGGAAAACAACCCCCAGAGAGGAAAAAAACCACCACCAAGGGACGAAAACATAACACAAACTCCAAAAATCCAAAATAGCACATATGCGACACTCAGCACATGTTAGTAGTCGTCTCCACGACTAAGAATTTCCTTGTGTGTTTCGCGGAGAAGGAAGGTCTGTAATATTGTTAACCTAATGTTTGTGTAACCATTTAGTTGGTTGCGGAAACTCCGGAATAAACTCACATGTTCAAACTGGGCGGAGTAAGAGCCCTTAACATCCATGAGAGGCTCATACTCGTCAACGACACCTGCTTGAACCAAATGATTCATCTGTGTTTTTGTCAGCTTGGTTTCAGGACATTTGAGAGGGTCTCATTTCACAAAGCATTATACTTATAAGTAAAGTAGACTTACGCCAGCGAGGTATTTCTCAACACCAAGACGTTCGAGATATCGACGGCAAAACACAATGGTGCCAAAGTTTTCCCGAATAGTCTTGTGCAGACGCTTGGCAGTAGACAAAGTCAAGGGCGGGTTCGATGGAGCGCTGTAGCTGAGTCCGTAGCCATAAATGCCAACCTATTAATTTGTTAAACTCAGCTCCCATATTTGTAACCAAACTTGATGAAAATATTGACTCAAAATAAACAAACAAACAGAAAAATACAAACTTACATCGTCAACAATATAACCGCGGCCGGTCGACCCAAAAGTCTCAATGGCAAACACCTCGCCCTCCTCCATTTTGGTCTGATCCCGAGTCTTAATAAACGGGATCGACTTGCCGCCATGGATGCGGTACTGCGCGATGTTGTGACCCGAGAGGTTTCGGATGGGTTTGACGCGGTACGTCTTGCCACGGATTTCCACCTCGTAGCTCTCCATGACCTCTTGGATGGCGGCGCTAACATCGCTGATGCGGACGTCGATGCCGGCGGTCTACATAAATTACCTTGTTGTCAGTCTTACACCTCATTCCCACATACTTTTATCCTGTTGCTCTTTTACAATGATTGGTCTTGACTCACCTTCACACCGGTATTGGTCGCATCCTTGACTGCAGCCAGCAAATTGTCATACGTCGGGTCAAACGCCGTGGTGAAGGCACTGTCAACAATCCACCCGTTGATCTGCACCCCAAAGTCCACCGTCAACACATCCTGCTGCTGCAGCACAACCGGTTTCTGGCCCGGGTTCGGCGTGTAGTGTGCCACCTGGTTGTTGAGACACAACCCCGTGGGGAATCCCATTCCAGACTTGAGGCCATCACCGGGGCCCAGACCGGAATTATCCAACAGGGCCCGGACGCTGTCCTCGATGCCCTCAGCGATATCAAGCAGTGCCACGCCTGGCTTGGCGAACTCGTGCACCCATCGGCGGGTCTGGCGGTGGATCTCGGCTGCCTTGCGGTAGTTCCGGAGGAAGGTCTCGTCTTCCCAGTACTTCTGCCGCGCCTCGTGGCGGTGTTCGGCGGTCGTTGTCCGGGAGGTGGCCTGGTAGTGCTGGACTTCGCCCTCGGGGAAGTTGCCGGAGGGGAAGAGCTGGTCGAGCGGGATTCGCGGGGGGGAGGTCTGCTCGAGGGGCGAATTGGCCTTGCTCTTCTTCTTGGACTTTTTCTTGTTGCGCTTCCTGCGCTTCTTTTGAGTGGTTTCTGCGTCGGCCGTGGTTGGGTCTACTTCACCGTCGTCACCGTCGCTCTCTTCATCGTCACCACCGCCGTTGCCGAGACACCCATCCCCGTCTCGGGCAAGGTGACAGCCACGCTTTTCTCCTCCGGACAACGGGTTCGAGCCGTCCAGGCTGGGTGAGTCACCTGTTTTGTTGTTTTAGCCAAAGAAAAAACTTTTCAACACTAGTTTACATCCCGAGTCTTACCATGTCCATGGTGCCCATGTTCATCGTTCTCCGGAGATCTGGCACCCATCCCGACATTGACAAACTGCAGTAGGTGCGGATGAATCGATATGAATACCAACAACAACCTTCTTTTACGGTTGAGACGAAGTAAACAGACGTTGAGACGTTGACGTGTTAAGTTGTGGGGTGAAGACAGTTCAAATTGAGTTGAAGGATGGGGCTGCCTGTGCCGGCCCTGTGCGGATTACTATTGGCTGGCACCTGAAAGTTAAACCCCACAGCGGCCCGTCAATCCCCAGCAAAACCAGCTCACCCCACCGACCGTTTCCATGGTTTCGGAAGCTGCGATGGAAGGCTTCGGCCCGCGCCGTGCTTGCTGCGCAAGTATGTATCAAATAAAACTTGCTCAACTCAGCGGGACAAGTGAGCAAGTTGTTGAGGTGCCTCAAAGACAACGCAAGCGGGCAGTTGGATGATCTTCTGGTCGGGTACCCGAACGTAGTGTAGATCCACTGCTCGGGGTGTCAGTTCAGCTTGCAAAGATCCTCGACCCAGGCGCCGCCATGCTTTAGCAACGTGGTTACTCGATGCACTGGGCTTAAAAGAAGGGAGCATGGCATTGGGTCTGCATGGTATATCCCCCGCATGATCTTCGGGTATTAATAGTATGTCTTGAGGTCCTACCCATTACAAATCGCCGATCCCGGCCCGGAAAAGCCAGGTGCCTCTTCAATTCGGATTCCGAATAGCTTCAAGATGCTGGCCCCACGGTGCGGGGCAGTTTTTCTCCCGTTGTGGCTTTTCAACAGGTCGGCGCGTTGTGGGTCCACCCTGGTCCCACACATATTACGGTTTGCAGTTCACAACCACAAGCCCGTCCAAACTTCGACTGGACAACCAACTGTGGTGCGAAAATATGGTTATTTTTCAAACATTTTTTTTTATCCACCACCTCATCCACCACGTTGCGACCGACCCCTTGTTGCGCTAAATTGTCTATGGATCTTGGTGTGAATGCCCACAATGGATGGTTAGAATGACACGCGAAATGACGCCGGCGCAGGTCGCTGGGACGATGCGCCGAGCCTGAGATTTCGAAACGAGCGACAATGCCGGGAAGCTTTCGAAAGCTAAAAGCGTGCGGGGAGGAAGGGCGCGAACTGGGGTGAATATCGCATCGCCACGTGTCGAGGGGTGTGCAGCTGTTTTATTTTCCTGCAGCCGGGCGGCAAACGGTTTCGTTCTCGAGGCTTCAATCTCCTCAAGTCTAGTGCTCAAGGCTTCAAGGGACTGTAGCGGCCGAGGCTCGAAAAGGCCAGACAGGGGGAGAGTTGAGCGAAATGATGGCCCAACATCGGAAGAGGAACAGGCGACAAAGCGGGCACTGAAACAGACGGCAATTCACCAACGATAACGCCAGTGAGAAGCTTGGAGCTCTGACGGCGTTTACTGGGGTCTGTTCCGGGGAAGAAAAAGGAGTGTCGCGGCAGCTGGTGGTGTGGGTGGTGCCGGCGTTCTCGCACCAACCCCGTGTTTTTGTGCCGCCCACCTTTTGTTTTCCCGCCTGGAACTGCGGCTCCGCGACAACCACCCTCGTTTTCATCTCTTTCGTGCCCGCCTCGTTTGAACGAAAGCAACTCTTTGTCAAGGACCCCGTCATCATCGTCCCAGGCCTCTTGTTGTGGCGTTTTTGCGACCAGAACGGCTTCTTTCTTCGGTAAGTAGAAGCATGTCTGCCCTGTTCTTTGCGCCCGACCTAGCTTGCGATTTGGGTTGTCGCAGAGCGCGACAACGCGCGCGACAGGGCTTGCGCGCCAACACCGTTCGCGTTTTTTGCGTCCTGACCGCCAGAAAACAAACCATACAAAACCACCTGCTAGCCGATTTGCGTCTCCCAGTTTTGACTGTGTAGTTACTTACCCATTTCCGTAGACTACACTACGTTCGAACTCTAAAAGACGCAGAGATGGCTCGCGAGACGCGGTCGAAGACGGGCAATTCCAAGCCTCGTGTCGTCCAGGTCGTTGACACGGCCCCGACCATCACGCGCAAGGCCGCGCCCAAGAAGAAGGCTGTCAAGCCCGAGGCCAAGGGTGCTAAGCCCGCCGGTGTGACCAAGAAGAAGGCGGCCCCGAAGAAGGAGGGCGTCGTCGCCAAGGTAACTCATCGCTCTTCAGACGGTTTCGATCACCGTACCATGCATCTTCGTACTGACCGACTATTGTAGGCCAAGGCTGCCGTCAAGAAGGTCACCAAGAAGGCCGAGGCTGCCGAGACTGACGCGGAGGAGACGGTTGAGAAGGCCGAGAAGGCCGAGACGACCGAGAAAATCGAGAAGGTAGGCGCCCGTTTGGTTTCTGCGACCCCTCGTACTTGCGCCCCGTTGTGAAAATTGATGTCTTCTCCTGTCGACAACGTTTCCACTTTTGACACTTGATGTCGCTTGCACGTCGCCAGCTTATTGACACCTTGATTGTGTAGGAGGCCAAACCCAAGCCGACCAAGAAGAAGGAGACCCCCGTTGCCAAATGATGACGGGATAACTGGCCGCTGGCCGCTTCTTCCCTTTTTTGTCTTGAACCGTGTTAATTGAACAAACTATGGGTGTACCCCACCCACGTTCTACAGGTCACGTTGCTCCTTTTTCTCTCACGTTTCTCTGGTTCGGGTATTCCTTCGGTGGGCAGAGGGTCTCTCTGGGATTTCATCTGGTTTGGTAGAATGGGACCATGGATGGATTGAAGAACAACGGGCTCGGAGTGCTTCGGCGTATCTAGTGAGTTGTCTTTGCAAATGGAATGCGGTAATTCGGACGGCTTGACCCTTTTCCCTTGCCACTTCTATCGGCGTGAGTATGTCCCCGTGACCTGCATTCGACTCGCTTAGAAACGCTGAAGCAGCGTGGCACTCATGCTCGACAATGGGGAGCCTGCTCTGTTGTACTTTGCCCCGTCTTTAAGAGCTTGTTCCGGGGCTCTCGACTTATTTCGTCGTCAATTTCACGGGGGGGACTCGAGCTATAGAGAAACAGCTGAAAGCCGGATGAAATTCATGATCACAAAAAAGGGATATCGAATTTTGTTCACGTGCCTTACCGGCTGTAATTTCGTGGGACAAGCTGAGTACGCTCGGGAAAACGATGGGCGTAGGACGGGGTGACTAGCGCAAACCATGTAATAGAGGTTGATCTAAAATGCTAAAGGATTACCGTAGCTACCGACATAATTCCGTAAACGGAGGATGCTATGTACTGACATGGCTGTTGACGATAGTTTCAGTAACGCAACGGGCAACTATGACATATTTCAGCCCAGCGTCTGCCCCCTGTGGTTCTGGAACTCAAGGGCAGCCCCACACTTGACTCCGGCAGGCAGCGGCCCCCAGACTCGCCAATCAAGAGTGCTGTTTCAGGGCCAGGCCCAGGGCGCGTTGAGTGGAACGTTTTTTATCCACCGCGCGCCGCAGAGCAGACGTGCAGGGTCGCGAATCGCAATTGTCTTGTGCTGTGGGAGCTCGAGTTTCCACATCATCGCTTCCTCCCACTTTCCACAAACCGCATCGACATGAGAACATCGCGTCCATTGGCGCCCCCCTACACATCATGTTCATCCTGAAGCCTTCATGGCTGCGCCATAGTGGTAAGTACTTTGTCCGCGATGCCGCGCTTGTACTTGTCTTTACACTTTTCGTTGGTTGTATGGGAGGGGGTTGCCTATCGCTAACTTTCCGTCTCTTTGCGCGCAGGAGAGCAGAAGGATTTTGAGGTGTACAGCTGCCATATATCGCCCGATGGCTCGAGACTTGCCACCGCTGGTGGAGGTATGTTTGAACACGGATAGTACCCTGTGCCTACCCAGTCGGTTGATGGCTCACACAAGTTAGATGGTCACGTCAGGGTCTGGTCGACCGAAGCTATCTTCGACTCCGAGAACCCGGATAGTAGCAAACCGCGCCAACTTTGTCATATGAGCCACCACCTGGGCACGATCCATTCCGTCCGCTTCTCGCCCAACGGCCGCTACCTTGCCTCGGGCGCCGACGACCGAGTCATCTGCATCTACCAGCTCGATCGCAACCCGCCGTCGCACGCAGCTAGTTTTGGTATGGGGACAAGACACGAGGAGGGGGCTTAAAAGTTCTGATTTAGGAGGCTAACGGTTTCAGGAACCAACGAACCCCCGCCGATCGAAAACTGGAAAACGCACAAGCGCCTCGTGGGCCACGACAGCGATGTCCAGGATCTCGCCTGGTCGTACGACAACTCGATTCTCGTCTCGGTTGGGCTCGACTCGAAGGTGGTGGTGTGGTCAGGACATACTTTTGAGAAATTGAAGACGATCGCCGTCCACCAGAGCCACGTCAAGGGCATCACGTTTGACCCGGCAAACAAGTTTTTCGCGACCGCCGGCGACGACCGACATATCAAGATCTTCCGCTTCACCCCTCCGCCGCCGAATGCGACACAGCATGACATGGTCAACAACTTTGCGCTCGAGAGCACGATCAGTGCGCCGTTCAAGAGCTCCCCGCTCACCACGTACTTTCGGAGATGCAGTTGGTCTCCGGACGGCAATCATATTGCGGCGGCCAACGCCGTCAACGGGCCCGTGAGCAGTGTGGCGATCATAGAGCGTTCTCGGTGGGACAGCGAGATCAACCTCATTGGGCACGAGGGGCCGACCGAGGTCTGCATGTTCTCTCCCCGGTTATTCCACACGCAGCAGCCGAGCGAGAATGGATCGGCCAAGGCGTCGTCCAACCTCGTGACAGTTATTGCCTCGGCCGGGCAGGACAAGACGCTGAGCATCTGGAACACCAACACCTCGCGGCCGGTTGTGATCTTGCAGGATATAGCATCTAAGTCCATATCCGATTTGGCGTGGACGCCTGATGGCCAGACGCTGTTTGCCTCGAGCTTGGACGGCACGATCCTGGCCGTCAAGTTTGAGACGGGGGAGCTTGGGTGGGTGGCCACAGCGGAAGAGAATGATAAGGCTCTGCAAAAGTACGGCGGGTCGAGAAAGGGGATGGGGACGGCCGAGGATGTCGACGGGTTGCACCTGGAGAACCACAGCAAGGAAGGAGAGCGTCGGGGGGCTGAGTCGAGGATGGGCGCTCTTATGGGAGACTTTCAACAGGAAGTCAAGGGGCAGCCGGTAACAACAAACGGGGTAAAGCCGACGGTCAAAAACGGGGAGACCAACGGGACCACCGAGCCAAAGGCAAAAGAGACCCCAAAAGCCAAGCCGTCGGAAGAAAACACAGAAAAGGCGGCGGAAAGGATAGCGGAACTCAAGTCGCGGGTGCAAGTGACGAAAGATGGCAAGAAGCGGGTGGCCCCGTTACTTGTGTCGTCGTCTGCCACTGGTCTCTTGTCGCTGCCCCAGTCAGAGCTGGTCGGAACAAAATCAACAACCAAGGCAGCTACGAACGATACGCCCCAAACAATATTGGATTTGTCGAAGCCGTTTCACGGCCTGCCTCGAGGTGGCATTGCTGCGATGCTCCTGGGTAACAAGAGGAAGGCCGCTGCGATCGAAGGAGAGGAGGACGAAGAGCTCACAACCAAGCGGCCCTCAGCTGGCCCTGTGCCGATTCTCGTTGATACCCCTGAAGGGTTGGAACCAGTACCGCTAACGGCCTCGGCGCAGGGCCTTGCGCCCACGCCGGAATTCCTCCGGCCGGCCGTCATCAGCCCTGCGATTTTGATGTCTCAGGTGCGCCTGGCCGTGCCCAAGGTACGGTCCCACATCGTCAGACCGCTCGAGAAGGGCGTGCTCCAGGGAGAGTCGACCCTAGACGAAGCGTCGAAAGCACCCGAGAATACCATCCTCGAGGCCAAGAACCCGATCAAACCGCGCGAGCCTTCCCACATCACCGCGTCCAAGCGCGGCGCCCTGCTCTGGCAGGACTTCCTCCCACGAGCTATCGTCCTCGTGACAGGCAACAAACACTTCTGGGCAGCCGCCTGCGAAGACGGCTCCCTGCATACCTGGACAGCCGCCGGGCGCCGGCTCCTGAACGGCATCATCCTCGAATCCCAGCCCGTGATCCTCGAATCCCGCGAGCACTGGCTCCTCTGCATCACCTCCGTCGGCCTCTGCCACGTCTTCAACGTCAAGACCATGTCCGCCGCGCACCCGCCCGTCTCCCTCGCGCCCGTGCTCGATATCGCCATCACCCCTCTTTCCCCAGAAGGCGTCGTCACCCCGGGCCCCGGCGTAACCTCGGCACACCTCAACAGCGCGGGCGCCGTGGTCGTCACGCTCAGCAACGGCGACGGGTTTTACTACTCGTCCTCCATGTACGCCTGGCAGCGCCTGTCCGAGAGCTGGTGGGCGCTAGGCAGCCAGTACTGGAACAGCAACGACTCGTCCATCTCAGCACTCTCCTCCACCGCCGTCGGGCCGACCGCCTCCTCCTCAGAAAAGAAAACAACCACCATAACAACCACCACCGAGACCAACGTCTCAGCAGGCATCATCCCCTTCCTCGAGCGCCACACAACCGCCGAATTCCTCCTCAAAGGCCGCGCCTACACGCTCCAGCGCCTCATCAAAACGCTGCTGTCCAAGGACGGCTTCGAAGGGTTCGAGAGCACCGTCAGCGTGGCACATCTCGAGAACCGCATGGCGGGGGCCCTGGCGTTGGAGGCGCGTGAGGAGTTTCGGTTGTATTTGTTTATGTATGCGAAACGGATTGGGGCGGAGGGGTTGAGGGGGAAGGTGGAGGAGTTGTTGAATTGTTTGGTTGGGGGAGTTGTTGTGAGGGAGAGGGAGAAGGGGGGGAGTAGTGGGGAAGGAGAGGGGAAGGGGTGGTTTGGGAAGGGGGAGACGTTGGGGGGGTGGGAGAGGAGGGAGTTGTTGAGGGGGGTTGTGTTGATTTTGGGTGAGTTTTTTATTTTCCTGGTTTTTCCTTTTCCCCTCTGGTTTTACCCACCTTTATATTATTTCCCCCTTGATCATTTTCTCCCCCTTTGCTTCCACCAAACGAAGTCAACACCAGTTAACACACCAGCAGGCAAATTCCGCGACCTCCAACGCCTAACAGTCCAATATGCCCGCATTCTCGGCCTCACGGCGGACGGCGAAGAGGAAGAGGAAGAGGAGGGCGGAGGTGCAGGGCAAAATGGTGCTGCTGCGGATGGAATGGATGTGGAGGAGTAATTAGTGGTAGTGTACTTCTTGTTTCTTTCTTTCATCGTTGCTGGGAAAATGTTACTGGAGGGTGAATCAGTTAGTATCGAGGTTTTTATTTTTTTTGCTGGGCGTGGATATTGGGGGTGGGTTGGTGAAATGATTCTTCCTTTTTAATTTCCGTTCGTTATGGTATGGGTGGTGTTGGCGTCTGGGGAGTTTGGGTGTCAGGGCTGGGGAGTGGTATGGTGTGGTGTGTGTGAGTGTGGGTGGGTGTGTATGCTCTGTGTATTGTTTGCTCGGGATGGGTTTGTTGGGTACTGTACCTTGATTTGTTTGGTGGGTTTGAAAGGGGGAAAACTTACAGTAGCTAGGTATGTACAACTGCTGATTGTTACCGCTACTACTACTGGTATTGTTGCTACTACTACTACCGTTGCCTTACGTTTGTTATCCCACTCAACTACCTATGCTTGGTATCTCGCTCTTGTGGATGAAGTTGTCGTTTTGAAACGCCCCGAGGATGAGGCTATCATTCCCTCTTCTGTGTCACCCTTGAACATTTATGTTCCCCAAGAACAACAATGTAAACAATGTACATAGTAGGAAATTCATTAGGAAGCGGGTTACATCTATCATAGGTAACCGGAGACAGAGTAAATGACAGTCGCCAACCAACCAGCGGACGATGCTCAGTCGGGCGTTGCTCTGACTGTGAGGACACAACCGAAGACGACATGGGCTCGTTAGATCGCGGCGGCCTGGGTTGAGAAGAAAGACGTTGAAACCGGTCTCTTTCGTCATCGAGTTGCGGACAAACGGATCTCGACCGGGGCGTCATGGGGCTACGAAGTACAGGCGAACGACCAGCCGGTGGTTCACGAGACTCGGGTTCTAAGCGCTCTCTCGTCGAAACCCTAAGCGGGTTGACGCCCGGGACGACTAGCCTTCACCCTCGCTTGCACTGGAGGATCCCCAATGCATCGGCCGGGGGAGCCTGCCCCGGGAGGGCGGAGGCGGGCACTCCTTGGGGCAGTCCCGGCGCTAGAGCGGAGTGAGCGGGTTTCATTTTCAGGACACAGCAAGCAGGGCTGAAAGAAAGGCATGGGGCCCTTTGGGGGATTGGGTCAAAAATAGGGACGTTTGCGTCAACGAGCGGAGTGTCCGGTCAGGAGTTGGCTAACGGGGGTCGAATTCCACGAGTCGATCGGAAGAAGAGGGATGATCCGAAGTTTCAGGAACGATCAGTGGAAGGCGAGTGGAAGGGGGGAGAACGGGGCAAAGCTCCCCCGAAATTGAGACGAGGTTTTGCCGTACGTCCGGATTAGGAAGGGGCTGCTCAATCATGAAAGAAAGGGTTAGGGTTAGTTGGTGTCCCTTGCCCAGCTTTCCAACTTCATCTTCATCTTTCCACAACTCTTGTCTCTCAAACTACACTCCAACTTTAGCACTACTCAATGGTTTGTAACGCCATCGGTGCCAATTGTTACCTCAATGACATGATCAGGGACTCAATAACAAAATGCACGGGCCGAGACCCCGGTTCTCTCGTTGCTGTGTCCCCCCACTAGCGCCCAGCTTCGAAAATCGCAAACTCGGAGGTCGAGCTTCCACCGACCCCAAAGTGAGGTTGCATCCTCGGAAGCTTGGGCGAACCAGCGATCCATCATGATTCCGCCAATTGGCACTACCTATTCGCGGAAAATCGAGAAAACGCGCTCATCCGCACCACCTCGCCTATTCTCGTCGAGCAACGCTCTGCAGCTCGCCTGCGCGATCCGTGGGCCCGGGCCAGGATCGGCCAGGAACAGTTCCCCCCCATCATCCATGGCAGTCCCGGGCCGCCCGGTATGTGGGCAAAGAAGGTTAAGCGCGATGGTCGTGGAAACATGGCCAAGTGGTGGAGTGGAGAGCAGAACCGTCTTGGACTCCCTGCGTGACGTGATGGCTGCTGGCCCCTGACGATTCCCGCCCATCCGTGCTGCACAGGATATATTGATTGCGACCCCTCTGCCTTCCCGTCCTCACGTCTCTGACATCCTGGCTCGCGAGTGAACTCTTTTGTGGTTGACACGTGAAACTGTCACCTCGACTTCACCTCCCCCGGACTCGACTCGAGGACTCCAACCATGAAGGGATCCTCGGCGCTCCAGTTTCTCGCGGCGGCCTTGGTGGCTCCCGCCTCGGCCGCCAACCCGTGGAAGAACGTCAACATTGGCGGCGGTGGTGGTTTTGTTCCCGGCATCATCTTCCACCCGACTGCTTCAGGTGTGGCCTATGCCCGGACGGATATCGGCGGTCTCTACCGGTTGAACGAGGATGACTCGTGGACGCCCATCACGGACAGCCTTGCCACGAACGAGAAATGGTGAGATTTGGCTTGACTGTAAGGAAGGGAATGAGTAGTACGGTCACTTACACAAGAGAACAGGGGCAACTGGGGCATTGACGCCGTCGCGCTCGACCCCCAGGATCCCGACAAGGTCTACGCGGCCACGGGCATGTACACCAACTCGTGGGACCCCAACAACGGCGCCATCATCCGCAGCTCCGACCAGGGCGCCACATGGGAGTCCGCTGAGCTGCCGTTCAAGGTCGGCGGGAACATGCCCGGCCGTGGTGCGGGCGAGCGACTGGCTGTGGACCCAGCCAACTCCGACATTCTCTTCTTTGGCGCCCGCAGCGGCAAGGGCCTGTGGAAGAGCGCCGACGGTGGAAAGACCTGGGCCCAGGTCGAGTCGTTCGAGAACGTGGGCACCTACGTCCCCGACCCGGCCGACACCACCGGCCTCAACAGCGACATCATCGGGCTGACGTTTGTCACCTTCGACTCGACCTCGGACCTCCTCGACGGCGCGACCTCCCGCATCTTCGTCGGGACGGCCGACAACAAGACCGCGTCGCTCTACGTGACGGAGGACGCCGGCGCGACCTGGGCCCCCGTGGCCGACCAGCCCCCGACCTTCTTCCCGCACAAGGGCCGCCTCCAGCCGGACGAGAAGGCGCTATACATCACCTACAGCGACGGCCTCGGCCCGTACGACGGCACGCTGGGTGCTGTCTGGCGCTACGACATTGCGGCTGGCAACTGGACGGACATCACCCCCGCGACGGGCTCAGACCTTTTCTTCGGGTTCGGCGGTCTCAGCGTGGACTTGAAAAAGCCGGGCACCTTGATTGTCGCGACGCTGAACTCGTGGTGGCCCGACGCCCAGCTGTACCGGTCCATCGACTCGGGCGCGACTTGGTCGAAGATCTGGGAGTGGGCTGCGTACCCGGAGCAGAACTGGTACTACGGGCTGCACGTATGTGGATTTTATGTTATATTTAGACGTACGGAAGAGGAATTACTGACACTATGCAGACCGACAACGCGCCTTGGATCAACGCGGGCTTCATCTCGCAGGACACCAAGCGGCTAGGCTGGATGATCGAGTCGCTCGAGATCGACCCGACCGACAGCGACCACTGGCTCTACGGCACCGGTCTGACCCTCTACGGCGGCCACGACCTGACCAAGTGGGACGCGGCCGACCGCAACGTCAGCATCTCGTCTCTGGCCGTGGGCATCGAGGAGTTCGCCGTGCTCGGCCTGGCTTCGCCTGTTGGCGGTTCTGAGCTGCTGGCTGCTGTTGGCGATGATTCTGGGTTCACTTTCGAGGCTGATACCGATCTCGGCACCTCGCCCCAGACTCCCTGGATGAACCCTAGCTGGACTACCTCTACCGATGTTGGTGAGTTGCTGTTTCCTATTTCTCTGCGTTTCTTACGTTTTTCCGGTGAAGACAGCCACGATCTAACCCAGCACAACACAGACTACGCAGGCAACAAGCCCGCCAACGTCGTCCGCGTCGGCAACACCGCCGGCGCCCCCCAAGTAGCCATCTCCGAAGACGGCGGTGTCACCTGGGCCGTGCACCCGGGCGCCGACACCTCAGCCAACAGCGGCACCATCGCCTACTCCGCCGACGGCGACACCCTCGTCTGGTCCTCGGGCACCTCTGGTGTGCTCCGCTCCGCCGACCAAGCCGCCTTCGAGGCCGTCAAATCCCTCCCCTCAGCCGCCGCCATCGCCGCCGACCGCCGCAACAACACCATCTTCTACGCCGGCTCGGCCGCCTCCTTCTACGTCAGCTCCGACACCGGCGCCACCTTCACCGAAGTCGCCTCCGCTTTCCCCAGCGGCGTCAAGACTGTCAAGGACATCGCCGCGCACCCGGCCGTCGCCGGCGAGGTCTGGGTCAGCACCGACGCGGGGGTGTTCCGCAGCACGGATTTCGGCGCTACTTTCACCCAGGCCGACAGCAGCATCACCTCCAGCGAGCAGATCGCGCTGGGCAAGGGTGAGGGCGAGGACGCGTGGAATGTTTATGTGTTTGGCTCTGGTGCTGAGGGTGCTAAGCTGTACGGCAGTGCCGATAACGGTGCCACCTGGGTAGATGTCCAGGGGGAGCAAGGGTTTGGTGCCATCGGGTCGAATAAGTTGGCGGGCAGCGGAAATGTGGCCGGGCAGGTGTATGTTGGTACCAACGGGCGGGGTGTGTTTGTCGCTCAGGTTTCGATTGGTGGTGCTGGTGGTGGTGATGGTGGGAGCACGCCTACGACGCTGTCTACTAAGGTGGTTCCTTCGGCTACGACTGGGGTGTCGACGTCGACTGTTGGGCCTAGTCAGGTGCCGACCACTACGGCTCCGGCCAAATGTAAAAAATAGGGGATGAACTTGAAAGGGGGGTATGAGGGTTAGGGTTGATTAAGGGGCGTGGGAGATGAGAAGCAAAGGGGGATGATAGTTCATTGTACATATTTTGGGTTTCAAGTTCATACATATGCTGATGCGTATATACTATATTTTGTCAGGACTTATATTTCTATGCTCATATCCGTATCTCTTCAACCCAGTTCTATTCCTCCGCTTCAGACAACCGATGGTGAAGAGCCCACAAACCGACCGCCACCTCTTGCGCATCCCGATAACCCCCAGTCGTCCAACACTTCCTTATCACCTCAGCCGCCGGGTTATCCTCACTAATCACCGGCCGCAGACCTTTAGCCAGCGCAGCCAACACCTCATCGTCCGTGACATCCCGCTCCGACCCGTACGGAATTTTCCACTACACTATCTCGTACACCGCGCTCCCCAGCGCCGAGATCTCCCACTCCAGCGTCTGTCCCGGCGGCTGCTGCCGGTGCGGCCGCGTGGACCCCGGCCGGCAGTACCTCGATTCGCAATCGTACCACTCGGTTGAGTAGTCCGCGAAGAACTCGGAATCGGCGAAATCGCAGAGTTTCAGCAGCCCTTTTGTACCCTTTCCACTACCACTCTCAACGCCATCATCAAACCAAAGCGCATTTCGCGTCGACAAATCCCCCCATATAATCCCACATGCATGAATATGCGCCACGCCCTCCGCGAACTGCGCCGCCGGGGTCAGCCGGGTCAATACATCCGGCGCCGGCGCCGGCGCCGGCAGCTGCTTCAAGACAGCCGTGCCCCGAATCCGTTCCCTTATACTCCCACCCACCGATGCCCTCTCCAACCTTAACCCCCACGCCTTCTTCTTCCTCACCTCACCCTCACCCTCACCAACGCTTCTAGGATCGTCGATCCCCCCGCCCGGAAGAACAGCCTCTTCAAGCGCCACAAACCGGAGGATACGCGGGCGGGGTCCCAGCGCGGTATACATGGCTGCTTCTTTGCGTAGCACCGTGTCGGTTTCGTCCGCCGGCTTGTTCGGGCCGAGGGCTTCGCGGCCTTCGTACCAGACGGTGCCGCCTTTCAGGACTGTGGGGCTGTCTTTGGCGAGATGGGTAGTGGGATTGTCGGTTGCTACGGCGTAGATTACGCTGTTGAGGGTTTGGCCTAGGACTTGAACTTGGCCGTTGACGAGGAGGGGGTGGCGCATGATTTTTGGTACTTTTTTTTAAAGCTAAAAACAAAAAATGGAAGCGGGTAAAGTGATCACAAATGGGTGGATTTTGAGGTGGTTGGCCCAGTCGGGCTTGTTCTTGAGCTGAAATGAGTGGAAGGAGGTTGACATATGACAGTGAGATGGGAGAAAGGGGAAGACAAAAGTCGGGCAGGGAATTGTGGTTGACGTTTAAACAAAACCCCTGGCCGTATTGTACATGTATTGTTTACGTTACACAGTGAAGCGTTAACCGGCTAACATTAAAAAACCACGCCCCATCCAAGTCAGAAGTCACATAACCTGCATAAGTTAGATCACATTTGTTGAGTCACGAGCCGAATATTTTCAGGAGCGGTTCTAGCAAGGTTGAACGATGTGACCACGCCAGACAATGAGGCCCACCAAGTGTTGAATTACCGAACGAAAGAGAGGCAACAATACCCTGGCATGGGAAGACAAACAAACCAACACGCAGACTAGCCAACTGACCAACCAACAAACGAAGTAACTCGGGCATGGATGACACAGCCGAAAGTTACGGGAGTTTTGTTTCATTTAACGCTAGATCCTGGTTTGAACACTAGGTTGAGAAGGCGTTTTCTCCAAGATGCAATCCTTCGTTCTTTCGCACTCCGGCATCACAGTCGTCAAACCTGAAGCAGAGACCAGTGGAAGGATTCATGCGGCTCAATGTGCGAGGTGTTGGTGAAGGGTGAGGGAGCTCCCTGAATCATGGCCTGTTCCCTCAAACAAAAAATACAATAAAAACACAAACAAGTCTTGTTGACTCCCGCTGTCGAGACACAACGAGCCATTGTGCTAACAAATGATACCCACCTTGGATACCTAAATGATAGCCGCAATCTTCATCTACACCCACATCAGAGGAAAAGAGAAAAGGGGTCAGTCCCTCGCCCAAACTTGCCAAAACTTGAAATGTTCAAGAACCCAAGCGCAGCATCAATAAACCAGGCACAAACTCAGCAAACGGCGCTCCTGCCCTCCCTCCCCGAGTCTACCCTTTATAAGGCAGTTTCCCACCCCCCCAGTCACCACCTCCTCCCAATTCGCCAAACAGCGGGTTTGGCGTAGCGGCATTGGGAGGAGCACTTCGACGGTGCCGTCGTAAATCGAAGTGGTCCCGGGTTCGATTCCCGAGACCAGCGAAGAAAAAGCCCCCCCCGGTGGGCTTTTCGTAACCACCAACCACTATCCCTCCGGATGGGGATAGGGCTTGATGGTGAGCTTTTTGCTTTTTTTTTTTTTTTTTTTTTTTTTTTTTTTTTTTTTTTTTTTTTTTTTTTTTT